>NC_087207.1:43878853-43893853 GCF_015104395.2 Macrobrachium nipponense
ACATGTAAGTTACCCTAAGGGAAGGGGATTGGGTGATGGGGATGGGGGAAGAGGAAGGGTAGGGGCTATACATTTGTAACCTACCCTATTATCTAAGTTGGGTCAGATGATGGTCACGTGCCGAATTTTATCTAGATCAGTCAAGTGGTTCGGATATCTATACTGAATAATCATATGGAGACATACAAAAATTCACCTAATATACTTATTCTTTCCCACCATTATTATCCTTACACTAGGGGGTTGATTGCCTGATGTGCCTTTCCTTACAACATCAAAGGCAGGGTTGAGTATTTAGAAAACGGGTTTTTATGACCGCATGCCCTTGCTGTCATCAACCACAGTTATTGGCGGTGGGCCTCGCCTTTGACTAAAAAGTCCACCTGGAAGTCAGAAGTTTCCACAGTTATTGGCAGTGGGCCTAGCCTTTTGCTAAAAAAAGTAAGACTGCAAGGCAGCAGCTGTCCTATTGGTCGCCTTTTACGACACGCCGGACCTACGGTGGTAGTATTCTTTACACCCCTACCACAGGGTAGCCACGATAATATGTATACTATGTATGTATTAACACTCGTACATGTATATATACACATATATACCTGAACTTTATAATAAGGACAATTTACTGTTGGCCTACATTCCAAATAATACACACACACACACACACATATATATATATTTATACAACTCGTAATGTAGACCAACCATAAATTGCCCCTGTTATAAAGCTCCGATCCAGCAAAAATGACAACCAGAAGACAGAGGAGACATCGGTGGGGCTTAAACACAAAGGATACAATTCACCTTATATCAAATTCATGGTAATTTTTAAGCGACATTAAAGACAGAAGAACATTAAGAGCATTTCAAGACTTAACAGCAGATGGAAGGAGATATTCAATGAATCAAGGATTACCGTTGCCCCTTCACAAAGAAAATATGAAAACAGAATAACATGGGTCTTACGAGACTGATCAAAGGGGGACCTTTCGCATAGAGATCAATAGGATTTGTATCTTGCGAGTTCTATATCTTTACTCTAGGAAAAACGAACATTCTTTCTATAAAAGACTCTCTCTCTCAATATATATATATATATATATATATATATATATATATATATATATATATATATAATATATATATATATGATTTATACACAAAACACGTACACGCGCGCACACGCTCACGCACACACACACATATATAATATAAATAAATATATATATATATATATATATATATATATATATACTATATATAAATATATATATATATATATATAATATATATTATTATATATATATATATATATATATATATATATATATATATAATATATGATAAGTCTATCACATTACCGTGATTCATATACATATATCGAACTACAAATGTCCTTTAATATCTAATTCGCTCTACCTCGGAATTAATATATTTTCATATATGCTTAACCGAGGGGGAATTTATTAAGCGGTAATAGAGTTGGCGATCGACAGGCGCGAACCAGCTACCTCCCAATTCCAGGACTGGCAGTGAAGCCTTAAACCACCCCGACACCGCAGAGATATAAGTTCATGCCGAGCCTCCCACCTGAAATATCTTTCGCGCGGATAGGTATTTTTTGTTTTGGAGACTGCATCAACCCATCTCGTTCTCGGTGGCGTGGTAGTGCTTTTGCCCGCACGTAGTCATCATATAAGTCTATCACATTACTGTGATTCATATACATATATCGAACTACAAAAGTCCTTTAATATCTAATTCGCTCTACCTCGGAATTAATATATTTTCATATATGCTTAACCGGAGGAATTTATTAAGCGTAATAGAGTTGGCGATCGACCAGGCGCGAACACCAGCGACCTCCCAATTCCAGGACTGGCAGTTGAAGCCTTAAACCTACCCCGAACACCGCAAGAGATATAAGTTCATGCCGCCCCTCCCACCCTGAAATACCTTTCGCGCGGACAGATATTTTTTTGTTCTCGGTGGAGTGGTAGTGCTTTTGCCTGCACGTAGTCATCATATAAGTCTATCACAAGTTACCGTGATTCATGAACTTATATCTCTTGCGGTGTCGGTGGTTTAAGGCTTCACTGCCAGTCCTGGAATTGGGAGGTCGCTGGTTCGCGCCTGTCGATCGCCAACATCTATTACCGCTTAATAATTCCCCCTCGGTTAAGCATATATGAAAATATATTAAATTCCGAGGTAGAGCGAATTAGATATTAAAGGACTTTTGTAGTTCGATATATACATATATATATATATATATATATATATATATATATATATATATATATATATATATATGGGGGAATTTTCTAGATGATTATTTCGTCCTCTCGTGGATATTAAAAGACATTTGAAACTAAATGTACGTATATGAAACACGCTAATGTGATCAAAATTCATATATATATAGTATTATATATATTATATTATTATAATATATATATATATATATATATTATATATATAACCAATATACTAAACTACACTTGCTAATCAAACACATATTATTAGATAAACAATTATTTTTGTTGAAAACATTTAGTTACTTTTGAAAAGCACATATTACGGGGCAAAAATAGAATTCAGCTCGAACCGGCCTTTGTCAAGCGAAATCTTTGAGGCAACTAATTAGGCTGTTCAACTGAAACTCGTTACCGGATAACGATTATTGCCATTACTCAGTGGAAAGTCAACGGCCTAATGTGACGCGTTTTGCATTTACCAGACTACTCTAGCTTAATTTGGCTTTTTATTATACAAACCCCATAAATAAAGGATAATGTAAAAACAAAGGTCTCAAGACCTCAGTTTTAAAGGTTGAGTAAGAAAGAGGTTGAAGATGAACGCTAAATTTGCCTTGCATAGACCTAATGTGTGTCTGTAGTGTTGTGGTGTGTGTGGTGTGAACGAAATAAGAGCGAAAGTAAAGTTGTTAATGTAGACATTGTATCTCAATATATCTGATACAAAATATTTCACGCATCCGACTTTGATGCTTGATTTTCGGAAAGAAGACATAATTCGAAGACACATCTCACGCGGTATATTCCATGATGAATATATGCTCAATTTTTCTTCCATAGGTCATTCATGAAGAGATCAACAACATAAAAAAAATCTACACGTTTCCCTAATATTAAAAATACTACAATGACAAAAATAACAGAAAATATCGTACTATGCAACAACACAATATGTGGGTTTTAATTAAAGGTTGGCCTAGTCCTAGCAACAAAGCAAACTATTATTATTTTACATTTAAAACTCATTCAATAACATAGATATTAAAAAAATCACAACTTTTGGGGAACACTAAAAACCATTGTCGGTTGTGAAGATAATTTCCAGTTCCGAAAAAAAGTGAAGCTTTACTGCAATTTCAAATTAGAAAGCCTTGCACCAATTCCAAAATCGACTAAAAATCAATACCCAATTCTGAGTTCTAAATTTGCCAGAAAACGAAGAGACCATCAACCATTTCTGAACAACGTTATCAAAATCATCTTGCAAGAATTAAGGTAGCAAGATAAAAGCCGGCTCATGGAAACGACAAGCCAATAATAGGTACCTCAAATGACAAATTAAATAATAACTCACCTCAAAAAACATGTTTGGCGTCATTATTTACGATTCATACAACATGGGATCAAAGTTTTGTACTACTCTACTCAAACTAGATTTTGAGATCGAACTACTGCTGCTTCTACTTACTGTAGCAATTAAATTTCATGGAGGACTGATCTCTATTGGAATGTTTGTTATGGGAAAAAAAATGGCCAAGTTATAACACTCACCAAACTCCGAGTGTACACAGCTAACTGGATAGGCCTAGTCTTTCTCGGCTTCGTAATCGTCACTGCCAGACACAACTTCCGTGAATCCACAGGATTCGTCGATGCATTTCCGACGTATATAAAAAACTTTTCGTTCACTTTATGCCATATTTCTCCGTGTTTAACTGGCTGACATACACGTAGCCTAAGCGACTTTCCCTCCCAACATGAGTGCACTGATCGCGCTTCCCACGTCAGGCTGTTGCTTCATCTCACCTGTTGAATCCCCACTGCCACTAGGCCAGCTACCACCAACAACAACATTATCACCATCATCATCAGTAGCCCTAACATCATTGTCACCATTTGTGTGAATAGGCATAAAGTTAGCTTCGTCTACAATGCCACAGTCATCAACGCAATCTTTGAGATCAATAGCTTACACCGCCATGGCACCTGCTTCCCTCTGGCTACCTCAGAAAGTAAATCGTCGGCTTTGTACGCCCTGAACTTAAACAAACACTACTTTCTAGGGCACTGCTCTCAAGACGATCATAACTGTTACCAGCATTATTTCAAAAGCCAATAATAACACAGAGATGGTGACTCGACACAGAAAATCAGAAAATACTAGGATTGTTGTTCACCCGACGTTCTCACGGCCACGTGCGGAAAGGAACTGAATGTGTATGGTAGAAAACAGAAGCAAACAAAGTACCACACGTATAACAAGCCAATCATAACGGAGTTTAGTTTTTCACTAGATTTTTATTGGTCAATCTCTCAGCTCTGTCCGTCAACATTTAAAAAACGTAGCACCGCCTTGCTCTATGATGAGTACATATCGTTCTTTTCCCAAAACGTGTGAAGTTGAATGGAGGTTCTCGAAACTTCATGCCCTGGAAATGCCGAAGGTTTAGTTAAGACTACGTATTGACTATAGAGGTCAGTTTTCATAGAATTGTGACAGTAAAGAGCATACTTTGAATTAATAATATGCTCAATAAAGGTTGGGTGTGGCAATAATATTTTGACATTCCAAGTAATGTAACTGAACCTCACTTAGACTTTGGACTTCCAGGAAAGTTTTCATTTACTTTATTTATTCTATGTCACTAATGACTTTATGTTCACTTGAGATTTCAAAGCACTTGTGTCACATGTAATACTTGAAGGCAATGAAATTACAATCTTCAGTCTATATATTGTGGGGTGTTTTCATGCACTCCTTAACTCTCCATGTCAGGCTTCTCTGCCTCTTCCCCAACGTCTCTCTCTCTCTCTCTCTCTCTCTCAACCACCTCACACACACACACACTTTCACTGTCTTCCTCTTTTTCCACTCTTTCTCTCCACAGCTCCTCCTCTCCTTCTTCTTCTCCCCTTCATAACGTTTTCCAAGGCTTTAGTAAGGGGAAGCGAGTTGCCTGCCGACTGGAACGGGGAAGAGGAAGGGGATGGGGAATGGGATATGGCAGGCTAGGGAGATGGAAGGAGGGAAGGGGGTAGTGACCATGAATGAAGAGCCAAATATTTCATACTGATCAAATGTATATACGTGACGTGTGACACCTTAATCAGAAACCAACGTGTTTTATACTAGTTTGATGAGTCCTGTGGGCGAATATGCAGTTGTAGAGAGAGGAAGAGGACAGCTACTTCCCCTAATTAGATAAAATTCGTGAGTGGAAGACGTAAGGGAATGGAAGCGAAGAAGCCATCACACTCGCTATAGTCCTTCGCATGCAGAACGCAGTGCAAAAGAACAAGAAGAAAGGCGCGTACTGCTCGCTCTGGAATTCGGCGTTGTTATCTACCCTATCCTTCCAATCCCCAACCATCCCTGCTCCACCCGGGGCGTACTAACCGGTTTGAATCATTTGGGTGTCTGTGTTATGTTTCCCTTATCGTTACCCGGGGGAGGACAAACAAATTCAGATCCCTTCGGATTTTATAATTTCAGATTATTCAGCAAATTAAAAGCAAAATTCAAGCAGTTATTGTTTTATGTCATTTACTGTAATTCAACCTCGAATCAATCTTGTGAAGATCCTTACCTGTTTTCGTCCAACCAATGAAACAAAGAAAACCAGTCATTCTATAATATCATCAATTAATTTTTCTGTAAGCTTATTTATATTAATTATTGGGACACAATCAATTATAAAAATACGAGCAGTTGACCACCGAACAGTTTTGGGTTAGGGTTAGATTTGGATAGGTTAAGTTGGTTGTTTTTTCACAGGGAATGTCTGTAAAGATTCGAACCTCAGGTAAAAAAAGAAGAAAAAAAGTGTATATTGTAGGACCGTTGTTAGAGTTTTACAAGATTATGACAATGTAGCCCTGAACTCGGCTCTTAAAAACTAAGGTTTATTTTAACGATGGATCGTACATGAATCCATAATTTATTGGTGGATCGTAAATGTATCCACATGTAACATTTATTAAGCAATTTTACTATTAAATTTCATGATATACAAAAGGTTCCAAATCTTTAATTTAACATTTTCGTTTTACTTCTCAAGCATCCGCGACTGCTATTTAGTTACCATTGATAGATAAGTCGATATTGGGTTTCACCTATTATAGGTTTATCAAGAGCATTCTTATCCAGCTCTGAGAATGTTCGAATCATAGAGGGGGAGGGAGTGAAGGGGGAGGGTCAGGAGGAAAGGGAAGGGGAGAGAGAACGTATGCATGTATTCCCTATTAGATGACTGACACTGAGTTATTCTCTTGTAAGGGTTATTCTATATAGATTAAGAATTGATAACATTTTTACATTTTTTCTCTCTACACCAAAGTGTGTTATAATACACGTGTGAACACTGTCTACGATGTCGTATCGTCAGAACCACTGAGGTGGAAGCGACTCCTCTCTCCGAAGAGGCGACAGAATTATTCGTAAACCTATCCAGAATTATCTTAAGACTGATGGGTTACTTTGAAGAGAGATCGTGAGAGAAGAAACTTAATAATGGACATGATCAGGAGTGAGTTTATGGTGATAACCGGTAATCTGTTAACATTGCTCTTCATATTTTGAAAAGAAGTGTTGATGTGAAACTCTTCGAGAGAGAGTAGCAGATAATGAGGCCGAAAAAGTCGAAAAGAAACGGTCGGTGAAATGTGTGAATATCTGTCGGCATAATACCCTTAGACATCCACAAGACAAAGGTATGTGTTTTATAGGCGATTTATACATTATTATAAATCATTAAAAGGTAATTGTATCTACTTTACCTTCGTATATGATAATTTTCTCGATAAAATGCATAGCTTAGGAGTATAACACGATAATGTAAATTAATCGCGTTTTCGACCCCTTAAAAATTTTGCTAGTGACCCCGGACGTTAGATTTTTTTCTTCTTGTTCTTTTCTTTGTAATACTATCAGACCACAACGGTGAAGGAATTATTTGGTTATAATTTTTTTTCCGGTTCGACCCATAGATACCCTTCCTAATTACGTAGACAAATGGAATATAAACGTTAGGACCTGTACAGGCAGATGCGAGAAACGCTCGTTTAATACGTGTGTGCACAATTTAGGAATAATATCCAGTTTTTATCCATCTCTTTCTATAATTCGCTACTATAATTACTTTTTGCTTCTTCATTTAACTTTTACACTGAGATATAATTATTCTGGCTACGATCAAACTATTCTGTTTAAGAAAACCGATATATTTTTTTTCACCAAATATCCTAAATCTATAAATAATATCCAGTTTTTATCTAATTCTTTCTATTAGTGGCTAATATCATTATGTTTTTCTACGCCATATAACTCTTACACTTAGAAATAATTATTCTGGTTACGATCACATTCTTTTTCATTTTTTCATGACTGAAGTAAATACATAAGTTTTGCCATCATTTTCTTTTCTTTTGCATATCCTCTTCATACTTTCTTATCAGGCACTTAATTATATTTTGTTTAATTTTTTCCCTTTCTATTTGATTTATCTAATATATCGAACCCGAAAGAAGCGAACTTAAGGAACTTCATTGGGAACATTTTCAAAGCCGTGCAATACCACCTTCACAAATTGTTTATAGGGGCAATGTTATATATCAATAGTAAAGCGAAGCTGTTTTTAGGAAATGCCTATTAGAAAGGTTGAAAAACAAAATTCGGAAAAAATACACTATCAGGTTTTAGCATCACCATTTGTCGAATCATTGGTGCTATACTAATACCACAAAGTACCATCATGATATATCATTAGAAAGGTAATATAATCTAATTTAAGTTCGTATATGGTAATGTTTTCGATAAAATGCATTGTTTAGGAGCATAACGCGGAAATGTAAAAATAGAAATCGCAATTTCGGGGTGTTTTTGCCCCCTTACAAATTTTGCCAGGGGCCCCAGGCGTTGGGGAATTTTGGTAATACTTGGGACCTATCAGATCACAAATTTTTGTTCCGGGTTCAGCCAGTTTTGATGCTAAAATTCCCTTACTATATATAAAATGGTTGGGGGGGGGGGGGGGGGCACGCATTCGCAGTCACAAAAACATTTACCCTGTCATTTCGGTTAGGTTTATCCGTGGAGAAAATTAAATGATGAATTATGTAAGTTGGAGTATAAGAAAAGCTATCCTGTGCATTTTAATATTGGAAACGTTAAACTAATCTCGAAAACAGAAATGTGAATGACGTGTATATGAAGAAGTCACTTACTCGGATTGAGATCATTAGATTTACTGGAGTGGGACCCACCTCTTCCTGTCAAAGCAGATGCCATATAGTGCTTATAGCATAGGTATTGGGCGTCTTTCTCGTATTCGCCAGTTATAGGTTGAAAGTAGTGTGGATATGCAATGCATCGTTGGCGGTCTCGAACCAAACGCACCTGTAGTATGCATGAAGGCTTGTGGATACGTGTCAGCCAATATACGTAACAGGCCGAGAGGGAGAGAGAGAAGATCACGTTCTGTTGTGAGGCCGTCTTCAACTTTCCGCGTTTCAACCATTGTTATATAGTACGAATTGAGTGCTCTGTTTTCGCATCTACCTAAACAAGTTCAGAGAAGGAGGAAGGGAAGGTCAAAGGTAGGATGTCTTGGAAGGCTTGTGTGTGTTGGAGGGAAAGTAAGTTTAGTTAAGTCAGGTCAGGAATAATGAGAGGGTGATATAGGGCTTAGATTTTTTTTGGTGGGGGGGCCGGCATAGGGGGCCGGCCAGGGAAGGCTCAGAATTTGGGGAGGTTTTTTGTGCGGGGGGGGGGGGGTCCATCAGGGCCTTAGATTTTGGGGAGGTTTGGCGGGGGGAGGGAGCCGCTTAGGTAATAGAAGGGGTGGGGTGGGGTTGCTTACTTCACCTTAATTTACGGAAGACTTGTGCAGAGTTTGGACGGGAAGGGAGGTGAGGCAGGGGATGTAAAAATGAGCAGATCTGAGTGGTTTCCCTCTACCCCACGGCTTTAAAAAATTCCTCTCTCTCTCTCTCTCTCTCTCTCTCTCTCTCTCTATCTCTTTATCTATTATGAGTAATCGTATTTGCCTTTTTTCAACGATAAAAGATTAAAAACAGGAGCTGTTATAATTTGCACAGAATTTCCTTAAGTAAGTTATCAAAATCCTACAGACTTTTCCATTTTGTTCGTTCTGAAACGTAACTAACACAACAATTTCTTATTAATAACTTTTTCTTTTCCGTCTAAATACGGTTTGATTATCGAACTTATGTCGAGTTCAGCGAGGGGTAAATATTTCATCGTCGTACCCTGCCTATTAGCGGCTCCCTTATATTCATTGAATAGATTTTGAACAGTCTGCCACGAGGGATGAGAATCATTTGATTAGAAAAGTAATGGGAGACGCTCCTCCTGTAGTCCTTTGTAAGTATTTACAAATGGGGCTAGCAACTCCATCCCGACATGAAATTTTAGAATCTTGCTACAGATATCTGCAATAGACAGCACCAAGGACCCACTACTAGAGCCCGAAAGATAGGAACATTACTTATACTGCGACGATTCTCTTAGATACTGAATATTCAACTGTATCAAAACTATCTTCATGGTAATAAAAAATAAACAGACATACACAAGACAAAGAAACCTGAACAGGATTGCTTAAACGTAAACGCAAAAGGGAAAGGTGAATAGAAAAGTTAGCCAAAAACCATTAAAGAACAAATACACAAAGCTGCTATGAAATTCCACCAGAGACAAATGAAGCATTTCATTGGTATTCTGGGAAATAAAACTGCTTTCAACTTGAAATTCATCCTTTGCATCCAAGCAACACTTGCTTTTGTTTGGATCATATGCTAGTTAACATTTGCATATTTGCATGCGGTTAGTTTCAGCCAAGTGCCTTGGCAACTCCCCAGTAGAGCCTCAGGTTTGTCGCCATGAGATTTTTCCCTTAAAAGAACCATCGGCGTCTCCTTCTTCTCCTTCTCTGCATGCGGTGCGGAAAAAACTACAAAATCTAACGGAAGTTGAATGGTTCCCCGGCTTTAAAATGACCTACTACTCTCTCTCTCTCTCTCTCTCTCTCTTCTCTCTCTCTCTCTCTCACTCTCTCCACCCTTATATTGCTTTTAATCTGTGTTAGAGGTTAATAGTATTTGTATTGTTTTTCAACGATAACGATTAGGAAAAGGAGCTTAAAGTCCATTTGCTCGTTCTGAGACTTAACACCAGAACTTTTTATTTCCTGTCTACAATATCGTGTCCACCTAATCAAATTATTATACGTGCGTAAGATTTCGGTGTGACAGAGTAGAAAACAGTGGGATAGTATAGATGATGTAACAGAAAGCGTTTTTTCTTAATTCATAGCTAATCTCATCTGTAAAGGGATTAACCCTCTCCATTGACGGAGAAAATATTTGTTTCTATTTTATTGCAGTTGCGTCAAGGTCATGTTCAAGGTCATACTTAGAGGTTAAAGGTCTGAATAAGGATTTAGAATCAGCCACAATGTCGAATTATATGAGTTGTGGAGACTGAATCCAAGGTCAATTTCAGTCATACTTAAGGTTAGAGGCGTCAAAAGAAGGAAAAGAGAAGATAATAGTTGAGCCAAAATTGATGAAGGATATATAACAGAGACTTCATATTGGCTATGTCACCATATCGTTTGATTGCCAGTACATCGAATGAATTGCTAGCGATATAAAAAATGTGGTCATTAGGGCCATTTAAAGGCACTTAGCTGGGATGACCCTAGTAATTACCGTATGGTTTTTCACCCAAAAGAGAGTTGGGCAATAGCATGATATCCATCGAGTATTCATCAAATATTTATGGGATGAGGGAATGCTCAGGACCACACCCCTACCCATGCAAAATTTCTGTCTTATCAGGTAAACACACACACACACACAAATTTATATATATAATATTATATATATATATATATATATATATATATATATATATATATATATATATATATACATACACATGCACACATGCATGAGAACTCTCTCTCTCTCTCTCTCTCCTCTCTCTCTCTCTCTCTCTCTCTCTATATATATATTATATATATATAATATATATATATATATATATATATATATATATATATATATATATACTAATTTTCACGAAATAAAAACTAGCAAATAGGAGTAATTATATTAGGGAACACCAATTATCGTGTGACAGGTATAATTACTCCTCGAAAAGAAACTACGAAGCGCAAATAGAATCTGTTCCAATTTCAGCCAATGTCAAGCGGAGTCTTCTAAGTCAATTAGAAACTCGTTACTTGATTGACGAATGTCGGGAATATGATGTATTTCGCTAAACCACTCTTTGCTTCAGTTTGGTTTTTGCAGATCAGGAGGGAAGAAGTTCATCGATGTAGAATAAGTTAATAAAGCGAGGTGGTAGGGTATGCCAAAGGTTTGGAAGGGAAGTGTTCTTGGACGTGAATCATACACTAGTGAATGGAATGTCCGCCAATTCTAATTTATCTGTTTGTTTTTACGATTCTGAATAAAATTTAAGGAAAAAGGCTTTGAAAATGAATTGTTTGCCAAAGATGTGGTAATAAGGTTACCGGGAGGGAGTATCTTTTCAGTGGTGTGATCATCTAAAGAGAACGACAAACGATAGATTGGTGTAAAAGTGTGAAAAAAAAAACAGGCAGTTTGGTGAAATAGAAAGAGAAATGACCGAAAAAAACAAAGTTTTTTTTAGATGGATGACAGAAGTTTTTAGAGTGGTGTGGGAAAAGGAAAGGGATGAGAGCATCAAAGTAGTGAGTGGTGCAGTTGGGTGAGTGTGATGTTGACCTGCTGCTACTCATGGGCTTTCTGTTTACAGGCCCAGAATGGGAACACCAATACCAATGGATGAACATGACGATGACCGTCAGTCGTTTTTACTCTGGAGCTACTTAAACGAATTAGCTATTTGCTTTGTGTAATTCGGACAAAGTGAAGTAATGAATTCATTAAATTTCTGAAAGTTCGTAAAGCTGCGCCCCTTAACTTATTAAAAAGCAACTCACTTAAAAGCACATACAAGGCAGATGTCATATATTACACACGTTTGATGACGGTGACAATGAATGTTTACATCAAGAAAGTCTTTAGGAATAAAACTATATACATAAGGTAACGGTACTTGTAAGCTTGCAAGACTTCACAAGCAGCAAATTCCAGGGTGCTCTGCTGACTCCAAAGGGAATGAAATTTTTTAGTTACGTTTATTCCTGGGAGACTACAGTATATTTATTTTTCTTTTGTTGTAGATCAGCATGAAGGGCAACGTTATATTTGTTAATCCTAGTACCATTAAACTTCACCATTATTATGCTGAAGTTAATATTGCTTATAGAATTGTTATTTATTGTTAGATACATTTCGTCAGGGCTTCGGGTAATTTTACTGGAAGGCACTATAATTTTCTTTTAACCTTGATTGGAGTTTTAGTGCACCTGTCGCCAATTTAATTATTACCTTTATCATGATTTACATCCAGCGCGGTGTGTATTTTGCAAAAGTCCCCTGTGAAATTTCTTATACGAATGTCTTTCCAGTGTTTTATCGTCAACGAATTTCTATCATCTCTAGTTTCACATCTGAACTTAGTGGGTTTGTGTCTTCGAACATTTTGTGGTACCCACAGGAGAACAGCTGACACTGTCACGATCTAAAGTCCTGGGTTATGGAAGGGAAGGACAACAAAGCTCATCCCTTTATCACTTTCTCGTCTACACATACCATTTACTTAAAAATAAAGATATATGCCCAAGAAGGAAAAATAAACGAAGGAGTAACTGCGAGACCTTTCGACGTTTCCACGTCCTTTACTGCTCAGTAAAGACGTGGAAACGTCGAAAGTCTCGCCAGTTACTCCTTCGTTATTTTCCTTCGTGGCATTTATCTTTATTTATGGATTATCACGTTCCTAACTTTCGTGATTCAGTTACACATACTATGTTACTTCCGTAATTTCCCTCATTGGTATCATTTCTAACTCTACCCTGTCTCGGGACTGTCAATAATCGTCTCGCGGTGTTTATCAGATCGATAAAATCTTTTAAATAGATTCATTGCCCATACCGAAATGTATGTCCGTATCAAAACTTTCGTAGAAATTTCAGTTGTTTCTTTACATTTTTTTTTTCTCTGAACATTTATGATATGCCTTATCATTATGAGTGATTTGGTCATTATCATTTTATTATTATTATTTATTATTTTGGTTTATCACAGTCCTCCAATTCGACTGGGCGGTTTATTTATAGTGTGGGGTTCGGGTTGCATCTGCCTCCCTAGGGAGTCCATCCACTTCCTTACCATGTGCGCCGTTTCTAGGATCATACTCTTCTGCATGAGTCCTGTAGCTACTTCAGACTAGTTTTTCCAGATTCCTTTTAGGGATCTTGGGATCGTGCCTAGTTCACGTCTGATATTATTATTATTATTATTATTTATTATTTATTATTATTATTATTATTATTATTATTATTATTATTATTTTATTATTATTATGCAGTTAACCTAAAAACCAATTCAAGAGAAAATGTATTGGATATCATAGTTTCTTAATATCTGAAAGATTCAACTTCATTTATCTCTTCTCCGTATAATGTTGTTTCAACTTTGTTTGTATACTCTGCTATTTTTACTTCTTTTTTTCTTATTATAACTATTTTGTGTCGCATTTCTTTGGAAATACGATGCAATCCATTACGTAAGTTTTGTGAATCCTGCGACGTATTGTCAATCAAAGCAGCCATATCTGCATATTCTAGTCCGTCGTCATAATTTTCTAAACCACCTATTCCATCTCCTACTTTCCTCCTCTTTTTATAGAATACAAGAGCAGGGCAAACTGCAAACGGTGAAATAATTAACTACAAATTTCTCTGGACATGGCCCCCATCAACATAAACTTTGCATCTACTTCGTTTGTGAATAACTATAGTTAGCTTTACTGTCTCAAGAGAATCCCATACTGATGCAAGACCTTCCATGATATTGGTTTGTAGAGGCTGTCAAATGCCTTCCCGTAATTAATTACAGCTATTGAAAGGGAATGTGTAGATTCTATGCAATGGTGCACAGTATGTTATAACAAATATTTGATCTATGCAGATCCTGCCTTTTCTAAAAAGCATTTCAATAATATCTCTCTTGTGCCGGAAAATAAGTATGCTAAATATTTTCGTGATAACTATGCAGCTAAAGCCCTCTGTAGTTACCACCTTCAGGGAGACCACTTATATTTGGCACCATTGCTATGAGTTCCAGTTCCCAATCATCAGGCTTTGTTTCCTCATTCCATATTTGCAAAACAGTCTCGTTAGTATACGAGGCGTCATTTCAGTTCCAATTGTATTGATTCAATCATAGGCTTGTGTTTTCCACCTCCTAAGTTTCTTTATTATCGACTCCCATTCATAAACAAAGAATCCTTTAAATAAGTCCATGTAGGGATTTCATCAGTTACTTGTATATGAATAAAATGATTTTGCACTCATATTCTTCATTTAGACCTCGCAAAATTGTTTCAGCCCAGATTTCTTTCTTCTCTTTCTTCTGATCTATTTATTGACGCATTCTCCTTTCATAAGTATCTATTTATTTTGAACATTTATATGTTCAAAATGATAATTTTATCGGATACTTTCCAATGGCGGTGGATTTTTCCTAGACCTAAAAACACAAACAGTAAGGAAAATATTTTGCATTCCATATTCAGATGGCTTCTGCATTTGGAAGTTTGTCT
>NC_087207.1:43906353-43939707 GCF_015104395.2 Macrobrachium nipponense
GACTTAAACGAGAACGTCACCTTTCATATTTCTTATCCTTTCAGCTACTTATAATATGCTTATGGTAGTAGGTCTAAGTATACATGTGAAACTAATTTGAATTAATTTCTATTTTGATCAACCTAAGAAAGCTTTAATGAAAGTAAGCCTTTCTTAATAGTATTCGTCAGTTTTGACTCCCACAACTTTCCAACGTTTCCAAATGAAAACAGGATGATATGCAAGGAATTCGATAAAAAATAACTCTGAATAAGGTCTGAGTTTAATTATGTTAAGCAATTATGAAAAGGATAAGAAGAAAGGCGAACATGGCTAATAAAACAAAAAAATAACGGGAATAATCAAATAAAGCAGATTATTATATATATATATATATATGTATATATATATATATATATATATATATATATATATATACATATATATATATATATATATATATATATATATGTTGCGATTTAAATATTCATTAATATGCTGCTGAAAATAAAACCTAGGCTAGTCATGTGGGAAAATCAGAAGTCCAATTTAGGCCCACTAAATGTGTCATGCAAATTATTTTATTGATCAAAGGACAAAATTAGTTTAATTAAACATAGTTTTCAAGGAATGTTAACGCCTTGATGTATTATTTATCGGCTGTAGGAGACGAAATGACAA
Source organism: Macrobrachium nipponense (assembly GCF_015104395.2). Lineage (NCBI taxonomy): Eukaryota > Metazoa > Arthropoda > Malacostraca > Decapoda > Palaemonidae > Macrobrachium > Macrobrachium nipponense. The sequence continues at coordinate 43,907,014 of NC_087207.1, forward strand.
CACCCCAGTGCAGTACGATACGTTGAGTCAAGACTCGAGCGGCAGCAAAGCCAACTTCAAAATCCTTCGGTATGCTGTCACGAAGCAAGAGTTGAGAATAAAATTAGAAATCGTGGACCCATCGGTATATATTTTCTTTACTTTGCAAAATAATTATCTTTAACACGTTGAATAAGTCTACTCAATTCTAATGTAATTTATTTCAAGTATATCAACTTTGAAAGGAAATGTTATTTATTGTTAAGTAAATAATCTGGCACCTGCATATGGCAATATTTCCATAACGAACAATGAATTAAGAAACTACGCCAATTCTTCGTTGGCGGACTGTACATCGTTGATTTTGTTGGAGAATTTGAACTCCCATTTCGCATTAATGCAGACTTTATGGAACATGCAACCTTTTTGTACGAATGTTTTCATTAAACTCATGATCTTGAGTAAATACTGGATTTTAACTATGTTTCACGTTTTATTTATGTAATTACAGCTATAAGAAATAATAGTAGATAGGGTAGCGTAAAAACAGAGAGAGAGAAAGTAATCAAAGTACAGTGAAAATAATGAGAAAGAGAAAGAGGAAGAGAAGGAGAGAGAATAATCAGAGTATGTACAGTGAAAATAACGAGAAGAGAAAGAGGAAGAGAGAGATAGAGAAAGATAGACGTGAGCTTTGGTGTGTGAACCAGAATTTGATCAACAAAACCTTAGTCACAGGAAGTTGAACCATAACACCATCGCAATAAAATTTTTAAGACCGTCATAAAATCTTTGACCTGTGACCTCGCACCAAACTTACTCAGCTTCTATCGAGAACGCAGCTCCACCTCCAGGAGGAGGTATTAACATGTTAAATTATTGACTCCGCCTGGAAAAGGAGGAATTAACATGTTAACCGCACCTAAAAGGAGATGGGGACAAAATAAGGAAAGACCGCTCCTCGAATCAAGAATCCAGTCGGGCGGAGAACCAGTTCCTACACCGCCTAAGGAAGTGGTGCCGAATTCGAACCGAGGGTGGTTGAATTGGAGAACGACAGAAGAAGCTAGAGAGGACCGGCAGCCGTCGTTCAAAAAAGAAGTAGAAATATTGCCAGGGTCCAAAAAGAGAATTATAAGTTTTGTAGTTGTAACTCTAATTCTTTGCACAGTAAAGAAAGAAACTCTGCCGTTCGTCTCATTCCAACTTCTCCTGAGAGATTAAGCCGATTAAGATTACTAATCCAGAACTAACATTAAGCAGAAGCATAAAGTTAAACAGAACCAGAACTGTAGAACGAATCATCAAGAAACAAGAAGCAGGTAAGCGAACATAACTCGAACACGACCTTACAAAAACGCACCACATTTGCATCATGAAAATAAGGGATACTCTTTTATATATGTAGATCAAATAACATTTATTTTCCAGTTGAAAAATTCCGGTGATAAAAGTTTGTACACCCAACCAACATAGAAAAGCACATATCAAACCAATATTTAAAACTTTAGTTAACTAGCATAAATAAAACATACAACATAGCCAACCAACATAATGAAATAAGCCGCAGCTATTGAATAAAATAAAAGAATACATGGCCAACTAACATAAAAGAAATGCAAATATGCAAGCAGCATAATAAAAATAAAACCGCGTAAAAACCAGCAGAAAAGAAATGGAATCTGACACGCTGTTGACAGAAGGATGTTTTGATGTTTTTTAATATGAACCAGAAAAATCGTCATTTGCCATTATTGTTCACGCCACTACTACGTTGCCAAGAAAGAAGAGAATATAAATCAATAGATGAAGAATGAATTTGTAAGATATAAGCCTGTGTCGATAAGAAAATCGTAAAGACTGAATAACTCGGTGCTTAAATACTGATGTAAATTGTGTTCTTTAGTAATATCGTTTGTTTTATTATAATTCATGTTTAAATTCTTTCAGTGGTGATTGTTTGGTAATCTTGCTTAACGACTGTATCAACTTTTATAAGTTTTATTTTATTCAGATAAATCACTAAAACACTTCTTGTAAGTTTCGTGTACAGCAGTTAGAGTTTCGTTACGGACTTTCCATTTCTAAAAACGACAAAATAAATAAGGGTCATTTCTCATCATTTCTCACTGTCTCACACTCTCCGGCAGTATATTCATTCGTGCATTCTGAGGAAAGCGGGAAGTTGGGGATCTTATTGCTCAAAATGTTATATGTAACATTTTGTAACTGAACGGAAATGACACATATATAGTTAAAAAAACGAAAGGAAGATAACTGCTTACACTTACAATCATTCAGCAAATGCACAATGCATTTCACTGAAGATTATTATGCAATGACGCCCAATGTTTTCATGACGTGAAGGAAAATCGAAAACAACGAACAGCTAAAATTTTTCCAAAGAAAATCCCGCAACGAACTGACTATGACTTAGCTCGACCAGGCAGTGACAGCTCGGATCGCATATTGGACCTTATATTGAACAGAAAAGGAGAAGTTACAGAAATTTGCCTTGACAGTTATGGTTAAGAACGAACAAATCACACAGCACAAGTATCGAGAAACTTAATAAGAGAAAACAGCGAGGCAGAGGAGGCTTGGACAGAATAAACCCCAGTTTAGAAACTTACACTTCTGAAGGAGACGTGAGACATCGTGTAAGTATATGCTGAGAGAGAGAGAGAGAGAGAGAGAGAGAGAGAGAGAGAGAGAGAGAGAGACTCAGATGGTTGGTTTAAAGTAGATAAGGACCTTTGCTTCCGTCAGATTTTGTGGTTCCTTCGTAGAGCTAATCCATATCCTTCAGCAGAAAAATAACAAGAAGAAGAAGCAGAGACGATGTTACTACTGACGTTAAGATGAAAATCTCCCAAGGTGCTCGAAGAATTTCTTACTTCAGTTTATGAGCAGTTAAAGCCAGCATCATATAAATATGTAAATGTAAACATTAATGTTAAGCAAGGGAATGCAAAGTTTGCTCTGAAACAAGATGACGAGTCTGGAGTGGAAAATAAAAAGTTTTCTTTCACGGAAGACCAACAAGTTCCCTCGGTTGGCTCGGGGAGATTCATAGGCAGTATACTTTCATTGTTTTTTTTTTTTTTTTTTTTTTTTTATGGACAGACAAACTCTTATGTGCCTTTATTTTGCATACATTTACACTTAACATCTAAATGTTTGTATCTACCTGTTCACGATCACTATTTCTATTTTGTGCCAATGTTCACAGCATTTTAAGACTCGGCCGAACAAGTGACTTCCAGGAGAATTGTTCAACTAAGCTTTTCCCCAACAAGACCCAAGAATAGCTCCAAATCTCCTTTGGGTTTTAGTCTTAGAGTGTCCCGTTGCCGTTCACATCAAGTGAGGGGTCTGTAGCGAAGTCGAAGCATGATATTGTCTTAACTGACAAAATCTGCATGTCAATTGTTTTTCGGTAACAGGAAGAAACGATTCTAACAGAGCATTCAATTGTCATCCGTAAAAGTCATATATATAACTAGAACACTACTACATGTTTTTGTAATGTAAAATAAAAATAATCCAACACGGTGTAATCCACATTAATTAACTGTCAATATTAATGATGAATACTATAATAGTTATATATCCCTGTAGGGTGAACAACAAATTGGTGAAAGGAGATTTTCTCACCTTCTTTGGATTGGATACTTATTTGTATTATCGAATATTAAGAATCACTCGACTTGGATCACAAAAGCACAGAGGCCCCAGATATTTTAAAAGGGCTCTATGATTGGGTTTTCCTGCCAATGTCATTTTGGTCGTCTGATTCTCCAGAATAAATTTAGGAGAGGCGCTGTTCATAACGATAATATTGCTGATTTATTACTTTGCATAAATATCTCTGTTGCGGTGCGCATATATATATATATATATATATATATATATATATATATATATATATATATATATATTATATATATATATATATGCTTATTTATCTGAACTGAATTTATCATGAAATATTGTGAATATTTTTTTGCTTATGGTAAGAAAATTTATATAAAGCACAGCTCTTGTTAAACAACTGTATCGTAAATGACGTTAATGAATGGAGAACGGACTACTCGGATATTTCAAGTTTATTAACTTAAGAAAAAATCTAATTGCTATTCTTATGAAAAAGGTTGTATTCCAAAAGGGTAAAAAAATAAAAAATAAAAAAAATATTCATGTAGCTTTTAAAAACTTTCCAAGTAATTTTCTTGTAAATCTTCACAACTATATTCTGTTTCATGAGCAGGAAAATTCTCGGATTTAGCATCGAGCTTCGAACAATAAATTAGGAAACTTAAAGCTCAGGACTTTCCATCTTATGTAATATTCGAATCTGTTCTTTATAAAAGTTTATATTATCTTGCAATATGTGAGCGGCTTTGTACATAAAAATGTTGGTTCGGTTCCATTATCTCTCCAATTTTATTCCATCGTGCATTCACTTTTCGAGCAATTGCATTCCTTTTCGTCCACAAGACTTTTTCTCAAATAATGATTTGCTCCAAAAACACACCGTTTACTTTTACCTCCATTGGTAACTGCTCAGGCAAGTATTGACCTTCAGCAAAAAAAAAAAAAAAAAACTTCAACAATATCAGCCACATCATACACCTACGCTGTAGCTCATCAATAGTTCGATTACCCACTGCCACCCTCCCTATCATCGGTACACGCGCAGCGCTACACTGTCCACAGTAAAACCGAAGTGACTGCGAACATGGCAGCCAGACTTATTCCTGACTTACAATCCGACTACCGTTAATCTGCATCCCATGATTAGGGTTTCTTTAATCCACTCATAAAAGCCTAGTAATCCATCCCAAGGGCTTTTTTCCAGAAGAAAGGGTCCGGTTCGGGACAACGTAGACTTAATTGACTCTCTGCCATCACTTGAGGAGCCAATAACAGTATTTTTATTTTTTATTATATTATATAATTTATTTTCATCAGTGACTCTGGGCTAGATATTGAGTATTTTTATAATTCCTATAGATGATTAGAGACTAAACAATCCTTATCATGACATACCGTGTTATGATTACAGTTTACTGTGAGATATGAAATCTTTATTTACCTCAGGTTTTTTTTTTTTTTTTTTTTTTTTTTTTTTTTTTTTTTTTTTTTTTTTTTTTTTTTTTACTATAATCAAGCCTTTACTTGTCATCAAGTCTCAGTTCTTTCGCTCAATTTACGTCTTCAGAGGTAGGAACGCAGAACAATAGTGTCAAGATGTTACCCTTTTTGACATGGCATGAGAAGGATAACTTAGGTCAATGGTTTTATGAATCAAATCTGGGAAAAGCGGCAACGCCGAAAACACGACACACACACACACACACACACACACACACACACACACACACACACACATATATATATATATTATATATATATATATATATTATATATTTATTTATATATTTTTATATATATATATATATATATATATATATATATATATATATATTGATATATATACATATATATGATATATGTGTATATACATATATATATATATATATATATATATATATATATATATATATAAGTAGGTAAATAGAGAATAGATAGATATATATTTTACCGAGTTCTAAAAGGTTTGATCGTTTCATAGTTGTCACCCAGCCAAGTATTGTCCCCTCACCCTTACAATACAATACTACTGTTTTCTCAGTCTTTCCTCCCAATGCAACATTTTTCGGCAGTCAGATCAACTCAGAGATCACATTGTTCAAATTGTTATGCCTTTTTTTGATTGTCATAGGTTTTCTCATGTTCATCTTATCAGTCGCCCGTTACATATTAATATTATATTCTCGGAGCCTGATATATTGTTTCCATTCTCGCTAAGAGTGAATCAAAACTGATTCGTTTCTTCAGAGACTTTGCTCTTGTCATCCCGGAAGGTGGCTTTTCTGTCTCTTTCTTATTCGGCGCTGTTAAGGATATTGCAGCAGCTGATTCATGGGTGTCCATCGTACTAAATTTCAATCGAACATATTCTTCATGGAAAGTTGCTGGTAATGTAGTTAGGCTCAATAAACGCTATTTGATGAACGACAGCTCATCCTTTGTTTCCCTTATGATGTGTCATTATTCTGAGACAGGGCGATTGCAGTATTTTGGCTAAATTGTTAAGAACGGTACAATCGTTATCTGGAACTCTGTTACCTGAATTAACTTATTAACGTTATTTAGTTTTTTGCATCACTTTGTGAGTAGCAGCTCTGTATTCTCATGGTTTTAACTTTTTCTATTGTAGCTATCTTAAGCAATATATATACAAATATATATATATATATATATATATATATATATATATATATATATATATATAGAGAGAGAGAGAGAGAGAGAGAGAGAGAGAGAGAGAGAGAGAGAGAGAGAGAAGAGTGATCAATCATAGTAATCATATTAGAAAACCAATTAGGTCCTGTGAGATGGCATTAATTACTCTTCAAAAAGAATCTTACGAAGCGTAAAACCGGAGAACTCTGTAAAGATCCGAGCGGAAGGAGACTGTACAGGCAGACCCGACATAGCCATAAACATCAGAAAAGTTACGATTATCGCACAAAATTATGCTCATTTGACGGAGAGACAAATGGGATGGACATGGGGTGTCATTATCTAGCCCTGCCTCGCAGAAAACAAGAAAAAAGGAAAAGGGAAGAAGGGTTGTTTTCATAATTAAGGAGGGGATAGAAGTGATCTGATACTATACTGTGAAGAAGAGATCCGATCGATCGAACGCACATATATACTCTCACACACACACACACACACACACACACACACACACACACATATATATATATATATATATTATATATATATCTATATATATATATATATATATATATATATATATATATATATGTATATATATATTTATGTAAGTAGAGGGAAAAGACCCCATATAGACTTCACTTTTCTAGCCCCGCCCCCCCGCTCCCCCACCCCCTCAAGGGGCGTGGCTACCACCTCCCCCCTCCTGATAGGCTCATGTATGTACGTGAGGCCTAAAAGGGGACGGGGCAACCCCCAAAACCCCCAAAAGGGGCGTGGCCACCACCCCGACCCCATATAGACTCCACTTGTCCGGGGGGTGTGGCCACCCTGACCCCATATAGACTCCACTATTCTGGGGGGAGTGGCCACCCCTGACCTCAAATTGACTCCATTTGTATTATAAGCTCATGAACGTACATGAGCTCATAATTGACTCAATTTGTATGATAAGTTCATGTACGCACATGAGCTCATAATTGACTCCATTTGTCTTACAAGCTCATGTACGTACATGAGCTCATATTAGGGGCCGTGGCCTCCCCTAACCCCAAATCGACTCCACTTTTCTACCCCTGTGACGTCACGTAACTCTAAGGGAAGGGTAAAACCATTCTTTCAACCCTCCACTATTCTGGGGGGCGTGGCCACCCCTGACCCCAAATTGACTCCATTGTATTATAAGCTCATGTACGTACAAGAGCTCATAAATTGACTCCATTTGTATGATAAGTTCATGTACGTACATGAGCTCATAACTGACTCCATTTGTCTAACAAGCTCATGTACGTACATGAGCTCATATTAGGGGGGCGTGGCCTCCCCTAACCCCAAATCGATTCCACTTTTCTACCCCTGTGACGCCACGTAACTCTAAGGGAATAAAACAATTCTTTCAACCCCTCACCCCAAATTGACTCCACCTTTCCTACCCCATGTGACGTCACGTAACTCTACGGGAATAAAAACCAACATTTCAAGCCCTCACCCAAATTGACTCCACCTTTCCTACCCCCTGTGACGTCACGTAACTCTCCGGGAATAAAAACCAAACATTTCAAATTGACTCCACTATTGTATTTACCCTTGTGACGTCACGGAACTCTCTGGGAATAAAACCATTCTTTCAACCCCTGACCCCAAATTGACTCCAACCTTTCCTACCCCTGTGACGTCACGTAACTGCTCCGGGAATTAAAAACCAACATTTGGCAACCTCCCAACCCCCCCAAATTGACTCCACTTTCCCTACCCCGTAACATCACGTAACTCTACGGGAAGGAATAAAACTTGACCTCCCACCGACCCCAAATAGACTCAGTTCAACTGTTTTTTGCGAATCATCTCCCATTTAATTGTTTTCAAAAGTAACCGGACGTTTACCTCATCCTCCTCCTATAAAAATCTCTAAATTTATATATGCACATTGCGAATATACTCTCTCTCTCTCTCTCTCTCTCTCTCTCTCTCTCTCTCTCTCTCCCTCCCTCCCTCCCTCTCCCTCTCTCTCAGATATATATATTATATAATATATTATATATATATATATATATATATATATATATATATATATATATATATATATATATATATATATAGATATATATATATATATATATATATATATATATATATATATATATATATATATATATATGTATATATATATATATATATATATATATATATATATATATATATATATATATATATATATATATATATATATATATATAGATATATATATATATAGTATATATATATATATATATATATATATAATATATATATAATTAATATAATTATTATATAATAATTATATATATATATATATATATATATATATATATATATATATATATATATATATATCAATTTGTTTATATCTCCCCCAATAACCATATCAGAGTCAATGTTATCTGATGATGAATCACGCACGCACACACACACACACACATCCGAATACGAGGACAAAGGTACACATTTCAATTTTGTTATTTATTATTATACCGAGTTTGAAAGAGGTTGAAAAATCAAAATTACAGACGGAATTGTTATTTTATATTTGTAACCAATTCTAAATACAGGGGAATGAATTAATATCCATACAAATACATACATTAGAAAAAAACTGTACAAGCACGAACGCGATAATATATGCATTCGCTTTTTTCAAAAACAATACTTCAACGCAAACATACGGCTACTATAATATTTTCTAACCTGTTCCTTCACATCAAAGCCCTAGTATATACCACAAACATCTTCTCCAGCACTTTCCCCACCGTGTATCAAAGACGACGTTTCATCTAAAACCTCAAAGCTTTTAAATTTAGCTAACAAGTTTTCTCCATACATAAATCTTCCACACACCTTTCCTCCAACAGGAATAAATTCTTTTCATTATAGCCACGCAACATATTTCCCAATTTTGCTCATTTCATCACTGAATGTAGCTAACACAGGTAAATATTGATTCAACCAAGTCGTATTAACTAGTCCGCTTTGACCAATGCCAGCGGGAAAGATAACATATTTGACATAGTCATACGATGATTTAAATAATTCTTCCTTCAATTTCTTAACCGAAGAAAAAAAGTGATTGAACCTCATCTGTTTGCTATCTCTGCCCAAACGATCTGCGTGATCTTCATCTTTGGAATAAGCCACGCTCTTTTGCGCGTATTCATTATCTTCAATTGGAGCGCCGATACCGTATTGGGTTAATAAGGTAGCTATGGTGGGTAGATCAACTTCTTCGTCGCCTTCCCAAAATGTGATATTTTCAGGTCTTTTCACAATGGCGGACCCTTCAATACCCCTATCACGAAGACAGGCATATGATGCACCAGTGCGAGAATATCGAAAACCTGCCAATTCGGCATACAGATATGCTCGAATGACGTCCGCCACCACTCCGTAATTCCTGCATGCCACACAATTAGTGGCCACTACTAAACACGTATTTCTCTTCCGGAACTTATTTTCGGACAAGTTCCCGAAAACTAACTTGCACGAGGAGGTTGATGAAGCCATGGTGAGAGTTCACGTCTTGATGTGACAATCCTTCAAGAGATAATGAACTACGAAAGCCCCGCTACCCAAGACCCCTTTATCACAATCACTGATTACAAACCTGTTGTGACAAAGCATCAAGTCTCTCCCAGCAATGATTCAGACTAACATGAATAAACAAGTCTTATCATTCCCTCATGCCAAAGGTCATCCACACATGACTCATTTTATCAAAATCAGTATCACATGACAAACAGCTCCGGTATCATTGTTCCTAAAATGTTAATGAGCCACCCACACACTCGCCATCTTGTTTTTTCGCACATGTCCCGCCCTCACCTTACGACCCCCTCCTCCTCCTCCTCTTCCTTCCTCCTCCTCCTCCCTTTTCCCCCATATTTCGCCACGTTTTGATTTGTTTTTTAATGGCTATATTCCTTAACATCCAATCTTTAACCCCCGCCTGTTCAATGAAGTAGCGATAATTCGAAATATTATCAACGTGGGTTTTTTTATTCCCTTGAAATTCTCGAGCTATATCAAAATATTATTAACCTGCGAGCGGATGAGTTAAATCTCCTTCTTCATTCCATTCAACTGTGTTAGAATCTTGTAAGTGCTTAACAAAAGCCGTAACGTATGACTTTTGAGGTTCTTTAAAAAACATTGGAATAATACCTGTTAAATCGGGATTGCTCTTTTTGCGAGTCATGTCCCCTTTAATTGTTTTCAATGTAATGGGGGCGTTTACCACCTCCCCTCCAGTCACTGCACCTACATTTTCTTTAAGAGGAGGAGGAGGAGGAGGTCCCGTGAGCGATATAGCCGGCATAGGTGGTTTTTGGATATTAAGCGAGACGTGTCCGCTACTACTAACAGCTGCCGTATCCAACTTGCCAGTACCCTCCAGGCTATTAGTATCACCATCACAAACCTCTTTTCTATTCATTAACCTCTCGTAGGTAATGGCAGGGATAACATAAAACTCCTTCATTTTCCATTAAAAAGACTCCCTACCAAACTCGCAGCAATAGGCAATAAAACCGATAGAATAGTACCCCCTTTACGACTTTTCAGTATATTTTTCTTAGATATGGACGTTGTTTTCAAGGACACAAGATGTATTTCTCGTCTACAATTTCTTAAGTGTTTAATAAACTTCTTATCTTGAGTTAGATTACCACAAAGAAAATTTCTAAAAATTTCCGAGAGAGTAGACACCAAACCACCGTTTAAGATGGGAATCACTTTACTTCTTTCACCTGGGTGATATAAACCAGAGATGAACAAAAATAAATTTTTTATTTTTACGTATTAAAGGTTGCTTACGGTTCATATCCGTACAATTTGAGATTCATCAACCCAGGAATTGAATTGATTTCATCGGATAACCTTTACCAATGAATGTAATATTGAGTTTTATTATCTTTCCTCCTCCTTCCCAGAATAGTGATATCATACGTTTCTGGTAAATTTGTGCGAATCAATTCTTCACGATAAAATACGCCCTTTATTTCTTCACCCGCTAAATCTTCCAAGAAGTATACGACCGGATTTTGCCTTGTATCCACTTTTTGGATTTTAAAAATTTCAAGAGTATTTTGAATTGTATATCCCCTCCTAAAAATTGCGTTGCGACGCTCATCGGCAATACGTACAACGTCTCCAACATTCAAGAGCGAAATGGCGGGAGGATTAACGAGAACAGCCTTTTTATACATACTCGAGAATTGACGTTCAATGTCATCTCTATCCGTTAATGCGTGAACCTCTTGCAGGGTGCGACCCAAACTTCTATGGGGGGGTATGATTATAACTCTGAACAATGTCGCGCAAGACATTAATGTATTTTAAGGTATTCTTATGTGTGAGATATCTATATATCCGACCCTTAATAGTCCTTATGACTCTTTCAGCTATAGAGGATTTGATTTCTCTCGAATAAACGCTATATAATTTTATATTTTTACTATCTAGATATTCTCTGACGTGTTTGTTATAGTATTCCCTACCCTCATCGCTATTCAAACGTGAAATTCCCGAAAATTCGGTAGATTCGATAACCTTCTTCAAAGCGCGACGCATAGTAACACCATCCTTCTTTTTCAAGGGAACAATTTGTAGATATCTGGAAAACACGTCAATAAAGACTAGCAAATATTTAAACCCATTATTATACCGAGCTAATTTGGACATATCAGCTAAATCGGTGCTCGCTATTACTCGGTTTGGTGACATGATTTTTCTTCTGGGGAATTTTTTTCGAGTGACTTTATGCAGTGTGTAAGACTTTTGCCCACATAAGAATTCTTTAACATTTTCACGAGTAATTTGGCTATTCAGATTTTTCGCTACTCTGAATAAAGAGTCCACCCTGCTGAAACTACCCACACCCCGTGCATCTCCGTACAAAGATTTTAGCAGTTTCATCCGTTCTTTATCCATATTGGTAAGCTATTTGATATTCCGTTTCACCCAGAATATTAGTTCGGAGCTGTAACAGTTCGGGTGTTGACGGAGCGAAGTCTACTAACAAATAACCGTAGCGGTTACGTGATAGGGCCTTTTTATATATGTCCGAAAAGGCTGAAGCTTTTTGACAGCCGAATAACTGCCGACCTAAAGTTTCAATTTGACTAAAATCACGATTTTTCATTAGAATATAATGTGAGCAATTCAAGCTTATACTTCTACTAAACTTGCCCGAATGAAACATATTCTGCGTTATGAATATAACTGAAATAGATGAATGACGTCCCGCTGTGAAGGCGTTAGTCACAAATTTATTATCACTAGCCTCGAGGAAGCAATCATCGAGTATGAATAATAGACCTTTATTAACCTCCGTCTCCCCCTCTTCAGCGTAATCAAAGGGATTTAAAATTTCTTTGGATACTTTAAATTTGGGACCTATTGAGGGATGCGTTTCGAGGGGGTGTTCAGATACCCCGCAATATAAAATGTATTGGAAACGCGTTTCATAGAGTTCAATGATTTTTTGACATAGGATGGACTTGCCACTGTTACTAAACCCCGCGATGATAATACGAGCGGGATTAGCGAACAGGTCTAACAACTGCCCAGGGAAGGGACCTGTAGCGGCCATGATGTTAGCGCGTTTAAGACTATAGTTATGTACTTTACGCGCTCCTTTTTATATACAAGCCTTAATAATAATTAGGGTGAATGGAAGTTGACGGCAATAATATTTGTTTAATCTCCATAATCAAATACATACAGGTTTTTCCTACAATATAAAAATAGAACGTACAGTAAACTATAATAAAAAATACAATATAATAATTCAAAAATATAAAAAAATAACTGTGTATATGATTATATAATAAAAATACATTATATACAATAATAATATATTAAAAATATATGAAATAATAAGATAAAATATATAGTAAAATATACAAACTATGACACCCGGTCAAGGTGTGATACGACACTGTTTAACTGGAGGAGAGGGTGAAACCATTTCCCGTCGAGAAGTCAAAGACGTTGAAAAGAGAGAGGAATTAACATTGTATATTTTACTATTCTCTCTTCGACGTTTTGAACATCCTTTCACCCGTGGGAAATGATGTGATGGATGTAGGGTCGGAGGAATAGGAGGAGTAGGAATTCTCAAGGTGCTAGGAGCGGGAATATTTAAAATTGGAGAGATTGCCGCTACTACCGGCGCCACCACTACCCTCTCTAGCTCTTCCTCCTCCTCCTCCTCCGCTATACCCTCCTCCACCCCAATGTCTGGATGTCCATACGCCAACGATTTATAAGGTGTCACATAATATCTCTTGTCCTCTAAAGGACAGAGAGATACCTTTCGCTGGCTTGTATGACACATTGTGCCTCCTACTCTTTGCAAATTGTGCACACGAGTATAAGTAATCTCATTCTTTTCAATTACAGCTCGATACTGGTCATGTGGAATGGTCTTTTGCCAGCACCTTTGTACACCTTTCAAGGTGTTACTATGACTAGTTTCCGTCAGATACGAATAAACTTTAGGTTTAACGCCGATGAATTCCCTCATGAGTTCAGCCCCCGTTTCAACCTTCACTAATCCGAGTTCCCCCTTACGTGACTCATCATACAATTTGTGAGTTTTGGGGAAATTACTCAAATCCATGTAGGGTCTGAGCACACCCTTCAGTTCCCGATTGAGGTTATCAGTCACCAGGGAAAAGATCAAGCTGTCAGTGTCGGTATAAAGGAGCTGAACTCGGTGTCCATACTGCTTTCGAAGAACGTCGTAATAAAACCGATACATCATATCCTTCGCCATGTCTAGTATACTGAAACCGATATAAATCGGGGATTCAGCCATAACAGACTCTTTGCAATGGTTTACAATGTACCTGTCGTTACCCAGTTTTTCCAAAGACTTGTACGTGTGTTTGGACACATTCCTGAGAAGAGAGGCTTCACCGGTGGTGACGACAGTTCGGGTAGAATAATTCAATGAATTTTTAATAGTGACACCGAAAAGACCATTGGCAGCAGAGCTTTAACTTTAGTAAACTGTTTAAATTGGCCGGGTTCTGGGTATTCGACAGTGGTTCGAGCAGTACAGGCCTGTGTGTGTGCCTCACGGATGGTGGGACTATTAAACAAAGTCAAACAATTGTAACACATACCACCCGCGTGCTCAATCCCCGCCCCTGCTTGAATCCTTGTCGGAACTTCTTCACGAATGCCAACATATCCTTAATCAACGCGACATGGTCGTAAGTGATTAATAACAACGTGACCAAATGAGGGCTTTGGGGGTTACCACCTTTCCTCGCCAGATGTACCGTCCAATATTTTTTCCGCTGTTTCCCCATGACTAATTCACATAATTTATACAGATATATGTTGAGGTTATTCCCCTTTTCTAATGTTTTGAAAGAGTCATGGGTCAACGGCATATCTGGCGAGTGTTTGATATTAAATTGTCCCCTCCCCATCCTCCTCATTAAGACACGAGGGAGGTTGTTAATACGTGTGGGAGGGTTATCCAGGAGTACAAAGTACGCTTCTAACACTGTAACGACACAGTTGTACCCGGACTGAATATTGATAACCTGATCACTACCGCGGACTCCCTTGGGATACACCTTGAAGTTATTAATATTCACTAACTCACGCCGCGTGATATGAAGTTCAACCCTATCCAGCGAGCTCATACACCAACCCGAACCCTCAGTACGGTTGAGTCTCTCTTCCAAGTTATTAGCTATAAACTCAATAGCCTCCTCCAGGGAGTCATAGATCGAGTCAATCGTAGTGAGGGTGGGTGGAGTACATACATAAAAAGCACTTTTTTCATTCATGTCGCCTATCATCCTCACGCTGGTGATAATAACGCACAAGTATAGCATAGCCGAGCGAATACCTCTTTCAAGGAAGTTACTGTGCACATCTTTGCGTAATCGGGCTATGCTACTACTTAACTTCATTGCCACGTCAATGTGTGACCCTACTGCAGCCGCATAATGAATGGTACTACCTTACTACCCTCCGTTCTTTCCCTCATGAGTGAAGATCCCCTTCTGGTTCCTACACCTCCACCAACGCGCGATGCTTCATTATTATTATTACTCCCCATCAAATCTTCATCTAACGGGAAGTCTTCAGCGAAGGGTTCTGTAAAGATAATTTTTAAATAAGCACCGGAGTGAACGTGTATGATAATAATAATAATAATAATAATAATAATAATAATAATAATAATAATAATAATAAATGCAAAAACCACAATGATAATAATAATAATAATAATAATAATAATAATAATAATAATAATAATAATAATAATCATATAATAATTTACCTGGATCGGAGGGTGGTGAGGATGATTCATCATGGCGGTTAGAGGCTTGGACATTTTCTTTAATGACGTGACAATCTGTGTGAAAACAAATTCATGAATATGGTGTGACATAACATGAACGTGGAGGTTTTTATGTACATATATTATAAACCCGATGCCCATTGTCAGTCATACAGTCTACATTCAACATGTGTAACGATCACATCTTATACGTGAATAGCAATGCCTGTATAGGTACATTTCCAGAAAATCGGGCGTGTAAATTTACCAATAGGTTAGCCGTCCCTATATCATTACCGAAAGGAGTGGAATATGAAGTGGGGCTAGTGGGAGTCATTCTCCCGAAATTATATTACGCTATTAAACCAGGAGACGTTGATTTTAATATTCAAGTTTAACGCGATCTATAACGAGTCAGATGGGAAAACGCGTTTATACGTATATTTATAAGTCCATTTCGGGTTTGTTGGGTGGTGATATGAATGTCATGACTAGAGCGTTTTAATACGGAAATTATGAACAAAAATTATCTGAATTTTACGGAAACATATTCGCGAGCTATCCGCAGGGATGGTTTTATTCTCATGGAATGATGACACGAAGAGAATGAGCATTCCACATATCGATGCAGGAGCAGCCAAAGTTGATATGATTGATTCAATTACGATTAAACTCAGTGCTAAAGCAGCTAATATGTTTGGTTTCAATGAAAAAGTCAGGTATTTAATATACAGTTCAGGTGCGTTGAGACCTCATCACGGTAGAAATGTATTCCATCAAGGTGTTGAATACGTTTACCTGTATTCGGATATCGTTCAACCTACCATCTTGGGTGATAAAATGGTTAATCTCTTAGACTGCTTCACGTTAGGATGTGCATGTGGTAAAGGTCCGCATAATGCCATTTATAAACCTTTAAATACCATTGATGTATTGGATTACATTACTATCGATGTCTCGGATCAGAACGGTGAAGAAATAATGTTTACTGAAAATGGGGTTCTATCATGCAGTCTGCATATAAGACCTAGATAAAACGCTATCGAACTTTTCTTATAAATACCATACGTGACATATACCCGTCATAGTATTTAACCGACATGGCTGGTGAACACACCATATATTTGAGCAGTCTCGGCTGTTTAGACACGTATACCAAAAATACACCTTCGAAATTTGCCATAGATTACCTACACCTATATTATTACCTAATGGGGTTGAATATGAAGTAGGTTTAGCTTCGATCATGTTCCCAGGGAGTTATTACGCTATATTATCCAAAGATGATTTATTCACTCTCGAATTTATTACAGAGTGTCATAAACGTGATAATTCAAAGGAAAGACTGGATTTTACACCTTGTAATATTTCCATAAATCAAGTTCTATCTGATAAATATATAGAATTTCGCGTTAATGGGGTGGCAGGTTCTTTCTTAGATTTGTCAAGTATAGCTTTAGAATTATATATCACAATAGATAGGGACGACTTGCAATTAGCGGATGATGTCCATGTGTCTGTCGTTAATGGTATTAGTAATACATTATTTAAATCCGCTTCCGTTTTCATGAATGAAAAGTTGGTGGAATCCTGTCCGGTATTTAACTATCAATCATATATCAAAATGTTGAAAATGATAAAACCCTCAGCATTACCTACCACCGGCCGGGCGGGATTTTTATACGATGACTATCATGTAACACATGGGGTAACTCGGCAATATACTGCCAATACCTTCAGTCAAACCAGCAGGTGGGAGACGAAAGTTATGGGTGACATTAAAACGAGGGGCGTGCATACATATTTTCCACTTCTTTTGGATATAGCTACTATAGACATGTATTTACTGTATTCGGTTGATTTCAGACTTAGACTCGAATTAGCGATTAATAACTGGGTTATGGGCGCCCACACAGACGGACATTTAAATGTGCTGAATGTAGAAAAGGCTAAATTATGGATCGATAGAGTTACCCCACATTATAACGCAATGTCGGCTTTAAATGAAGCGATAGCAGTTAATCCTATACAATATATATTTGATAAGACTTTATACAAGACATAGGTTATTGGGCAAAATGAAAATTCGATTTTAATTGATCAGCCTTTTAACAGTTGTATACCTGAAAAAATCACATTGGCCATGATTGATATGGAAACATTTTCAGGTGACTACGCGACCAATAGTCTATATTTTTAATCTTTCGATTTAAATAATATACATATTACCGTTAATGGGAATACTGTATGTAATATTCAATGTAGTTTCCCTAATACCATCATGCAATTATATCACGAGACGCAGAAAAGTATAGGGGGTGGCGGCTGGTGGGATAATCCCTTGATTTTCTTTTGATAATTTTTATTTCTGGTCACTTAAATTGAAATAAGTTTAAAAGGTTCACTCGGTGACCAGGTTAAATATTTAGGTGTGTTCTCTTCGGATGAAGTAGGATTATTGACATTGCTAGAAAGTAGAATTAAACCTTTAGTTTTTATATCTAATACATTATCTTCGTCTACTGATATTAATATTGTTGGTCATTGGGTATGTTTTTACGTGGAAAAATCACCTAGAAATATAATATTCTTTTTTGATAGTTACGGTATAAATCCAAAAGTTTATTCGAATGACTTCTCTAAATTTATATATGCGCATCCTGAATATAACCTATATCGACTAATAAAACAAATACAACCTGATAATCGTACAAGTGCGGTCTTTACGTTAGTTTTTTTGTTCATTGCGTGAGTCACCGTGGTGTGAAAGCAGTATTATCCTTAATACAAAATGTATTCTCATTCACTCGTTTGGGAGGTATTGATAAATGGATAACGGGATATTATTTTAAATATTTGAAAAAGTTTAAATGTTCACATTGGAGGTCGGGGGTCAAAAGTGCTATTACGTACAAGGAATGTCTCCGCATCTTGAACAACTAAGGTAAATGCATATTTTTCTTTGATTTTTATATTACTCCATTTACATTCTATTAAGGATATATTCTATATATGTATCATACACCTTCAATCACATAACTTTTTTACTTATTTCAGGATGAGCTGTGAGAATCATTCACCCATGAACGTCGGTGATAAACTGCTAAGACGTCTTAGTCGTTTCCTCTTAAACGTTTTTCGGCATATTCAGGTTAAAATAAGGATACACATGGAAGTTATATTGGGATGCGTGCTGAGACGGTCTGACAGCGATTAGTGTATTGAATTTGTAAACTGTCTTTATGTGGTCAATAAATCCTTATGAATAATTATATAGGTGTTTTTTACTATGCCCACAATGCATTTGAACGGTAAAACAGGGAAACGGAGAAAAAGAGTGCGTGTTTCTATGGAATCAGGAACTATTATTAAATAAATATATAACACATCGGTTTTTACATACCTTCACCGGGTTGCTCATTTCCTTCAGTAGTTGGTGGTGGTGGCGAAGTTGGTCGGGGGTTGCACTGTTGTGGGCTGCCAGTGGTAGTTGTTGCATCTCCTGCTACTTCTTCTTCTTCTCCTGCTTCATGGTCATGACCCGTTTTCACCTTCCTAATAAATGAGTTTGGGGCTCCAACACCATAATAGTAATGGTGTCTGACTTGAGTGGCTACTTCGTCGGCTGTCAGTTCACTACTAGAGTTATTTCCCATGTCTGAAAGGGAGGAATAATGACTGTTTTATATATTCTGCTTCTTTCAACGGGTACATTATTTTATAAGAATACCTATTCCATATACAGATGAATCTTATTGCTGTTTTTAATATTTACTATACTATATGTTCAAGTAAATGGAAAGTGTTTTATATGCTACTTAGTGAATAGTGACGGAGGGAAATGACGTTTCGGTCAAGAGAAATACTTGTAGGGACGGAGGGTCGGTGTGTTGCACTTACTCTATACACTTTGGGTAGGGAATAACATCAATTTTCCTTTGTTGGTTGTATTTATGGTGTTCAGTTGGGAAGTAATAATCAGGTGTGACATATGGTGTTTCAATGAAGTATTGTATTCCAAAGATGAAGTTCACGCCTTGTAGCGATAGAATTTATCCCCATTGGAGGAAAGATGTGTGGAAGTTTTATATATAAGTCATATGTGTGTGTGTGTGTGTGTGTGTGTGTGGACGGCCTTTGTCGTGAGGAAATGATAAGACTTGTTTATTCGTGTCTGCGAATCATGGCTGGAGTGATACTGATTTTGATCAAATGAGTCATGTGTGGATGACCTTTGGCGTGAGGGAATGATAAGACTTGATGCTTCGTCACAACTGGTTTGTAATCAGTGATTGTGATAGAGAGTTCTCAGGTTGAGGGTCTTTCGTAGCTCATTATCTCTTGAAGGATTGTCACATCAAGATGTGAACTCTCGCCATGGCTTCATCAACCTCCTCATGCAAGTTAGTGAAAAACTTGTTAGCTAAATTTAAAAGCTTTGAGGTGTTAGATGAAACGTCGTCGTCTTTGATACACGGTCGGGAAAGTGCTGGAGAAGATGTTTGTGGTATATACTAAGGGCTGTGATGTGAAGGAACCGGTTAGAAAATATATAGTAGCCGTATGTTTCGTTGAAGTATTGTTTTTGAAAAAGCGAATGCGTATATTATCGCGTTCGTGTTTGTACAGTTTTTTTCTAATGTATGTATTTGTATGGAATATTAATTAATTCCCCTGTATTTAGGATTGGTTATAAATATAAAATAACAATTCCGTCTGTAATTTGATTTTTCAAACTCTTTCAAACTCGGTATAATAAATAAACAAAATTGAAATGTGTACCTTTGTCCTTGTGTTCGCCACCTAGATTATGACTCAAATTCTATGATAAATAAAATTTCACGTTGGGGTGAAGTCAGCTGGGCAAATATGGCAATAAGGTCTCGTTTCTTCATGTGTGTGTGTGCGTGATTCATCATCTGATAACATTGTCCCAGTTGGTTATTGGGGGAGATATCAAATTAATAAATATATGTATAACAAGAGGATGAAGTCAGTCGCCAAATATCCTTTTATCATGATACTCTGAATATCTAAGCAACTGTGTATAAATATATAAAACAAAATGTAATGGCTGAGAGAGAGGGAGAGGGAGGGAGGGAGGGAGGGAGGGAGAGAGAGAGAGAGACTATGTTCGCAATGTGCATATATAAATTTAGAGATTTTATAGGAGGAGGATGAGGTAAACGTCCCGGTTACTTTGAA
Organism: Macrobrachium nipponense; assembly: GCF_015104395.2. Lineage (NCBI taxonomy): Eukaryota > Metazoa > Arthropoda > Malacostraca > Decapoda > Palaemonidae > Macrobrachium > Macrobrachium nipponense. Next base: position 43,927,850 of record NC_087207.1, read on the forward strand.
AACAATTAAAGGGGACATGAGTCGCAAAAAACAGTGAACCGAGTCTATTTGGGGTCGGGGTGGAGTTACGTGACATCACAGGGGTAGAAAAGTGGAGTCAATTTGGGGTGGGGGTTGAAATGTTGGTTTTTATTCCCAGAGAGTTGCGTGACGTCACGGGGGGTAGGAAAGGTGGAGTCAATTTGGGGTCAGGGGTTGAAAGAATGGTTTTATTCCCAGAGAGTTACGTTGACGTCACAGGGGTAGAATAGTGGAGTCAATTTGGGGTGAGTTGAAATGTTGGTTTTTATTCCCGTAGAGTTACGTGACGTCACAGGGGGTAGGAAAGGTGGAGTCAATTTGGGGTCAGGGGTTGAAAGAATGGTTTTATTCCCAGAGAGTTACGTGACGTCACAAGGGTAGAATAGTGGAGTCAATTTGAAATGTTGGTTTTTATTCCCGGAGAGTTACGTGACGTCACAGGGGGTAGGAAAGGTGGAGTCAATTTGGGGCGAGGGCTTGAAATGTTGGTTTTTATTCCTGTAGAGTTACGTGACGTCACAGGGGGTAGGAAATGTGGAGTCAATTTAGAGTGAGGGGTTGAAAGAATGGTTTTATTCCCTTAGAGTTACGTGACGTCACAGGGGTAGAAAAGTGGAGTCGATTTGGGGTTAGGGGAGGCCACGCCCCCCTAATATGAGCTCATGTACGTACATGAGCTTGTTAGACAAATGGAGTCAATTATGAGCTCATGTACGTACATGAACTTATCATACAAATGGAGTCAATTATGAGCTCATGTACGTACATGAGCTTATAATACAAATGGAGTCAATTTGGGGTCAGGGGTGGCCACGCCCCCCAGAATAGTGGAGGGTTGAAAGAATGGTTTTATTCCCTTAGAGTTACGTGACGTCACAGGGGTAGAAGAGTGGAGTCGATTTGGGGTTAGGGGAGGCCACGCCCCCCTAATATGAGCTCATGTACGTACATGAGCTTGTAAGACAAATGGAGTCAATTATGAGCTCATGTACGTACATGAACTTATCATACAAATGGAGTCAATTATGAGCTCATGTACGTACATGAGCTTATAATACAAATGGAGTCAATTTGAGGTTAGGGGTGGCCACGCCCCCCAAGAATAGTGGAGTCTATATGGGGTCAGGGTGGCCACACCCCCCAGATAAGTGGAGTCTATATGGGTTCGGGGTCTTATTGAAAGATATTGCTGCATCAGCTGCATTCAACTTGTAAATAGTCTTCTCTATTTTTCTAATAATAGCTTTCTCTCTGCTATTACAACTGGCGAGTATTGCGCCGATATTACTCATCAGGAGCAGTCAATTTCAGGGATAATTGTCACAAATTTATTTATTTGTTACAGTAAATGAACAAATAGGTCAAAATATAAGTTAATATATTGGCCAACGTTTCTCTCGGTATCATCCGAGTATGATCACGGAAGTGGATCGGAACAGACTGTTGTTGCTGTTGTTGTTGTTGTTGTATTAAGCCAACACTTCTTGTTGGCACGGGCCTTTCCCTTGTTCGGCCCGTAGGTGATCTGAAAAGATTCTTTAGGTACATGGTTAGTTTTTTGAAAATTGGAAATATCGCCTTTAGTTGTAGAGAATAGGAGTGGAACAGGGGAAGGATGATGGTGTCAGTAAGAGAGGGCCATCATGTCATATTATAGAAGAAGTTTGAATGAGTGTAAGGCTTTCGAAAATCGGAGAAGCGGTGCAGGTGGGGTTGTCCAACCCTTTACTCCCTTGGGTCCCTGCGGGAGGATTTTAGTTGTAGGTAAAGTTTTTTAAAAGAATGATAGTGGATGATGTGGATAGAGCCTTACAATGAGGGGATGTGATGAGGGTGATTGATTTTATTAGTTTGATTACCTTGGTGGAGGTAGGTTGTAGAGCACCTGGGCATGCTCTTCTAAGTTTTCAATGATTGTCTTTGTGACTGTGGCAGCTGCATGCTCAGCATCTTGTGCAGGTATTGCATTTTGTGCTGCACCTCTTAGCTGTGCTGTTTCTCTGCATTCCAGCAGGTAGTGAAGGAGTGGTTGCTGTGTTTCTTCTTGACAGTGTTCACATGGTCTGACACTGTTTTCCACAATTTCCCAGCAGGCTTTATATCCTAGCCTGAGTCTGTGGATGATCACAGCAAGTTTTCTTGGTGTGTGCCTGTCTATGGGAGGAGGCACTAGACCAGTCGATTTCTTATACCATCTGGCAGACGGTGAGTTCTTTTCTACCCACTCACGATGGTCATTTATCAATTTTTCTTTGCAGAGTGGTTTCACTGCATTTTTTACTTGTTGCAGTGCAGGTTGTATATGTACTTGCACTCTGTTGTTGCTGTCAAGATCTACTCAATATATAGCGGCAGGTCAGCAGGGGTTCAACTGCTAGCTGCGTTTTCATTGGCCGGTGGCGCAATGCGCTCCCACCATTGGTTGAACGAAGTTTTCTTCAAGACGCTTCTCGTCGTTGAAGGTCGCGAAGTTGCAGCCTAGCAGACCATCGAGGCTGGGGCAAGGCTTCCCTGGGCGTTGTGTCACGACGGGTCGCGATGTCATTGGCTGCTGGGCTGCTCGTCTCATCTGGTATTCTTAGATCGGGGGTGTCGCTCGGTCTGGTATTACTTGTATTTATACACATAGGTCTCCTTAAGTTGGTGGGGAGGAAGAGCACTTCCTGCGTCGTATTCAATGAGGGCTTCCCTTGCTGCTCCTGATGAGTAATATCGGCGCAATACTCGCCAGTTGTAATAGCAGAGAGAAAGCTATTATTAGAAAAATAGAGAAGACTATTTACAAGTTGAATGCAGCTGATGTAGCAATATCTTTCAATATTATTATTATTATTATTATTATTATTATTATTATTATTATTATTATTATTATTATTATTATATTATATTATTATTATTATTATTATTATTATTATTATTATTATTATTATTATTATTATCATACATGATAAGCAAAACATTTTACGGGATAAGGCATAGACCATGAAATTCTTTCACAGGTAGAATGACCTCGAATGACTGATTTATACGACGCTCAGTAAAATTATGTTTTGACTCATTTTCATCACTAAGATGCGTAGTGAAAAGACGAACAAAACTAAATGGAATAAAATAAATAAATATAAAAAAATAAAGAGAAGACGAGGGAGGACAGCAAAATAGCAACAACTATGAAACGTCAAACAGTGTCAGGAATTTTCCTCGGTTGCTTCACCGGGAACCCCTGCCACTCTTGTCTTTCTAATTAAGTGATCAAATGATTGATTGATTGATTGACTTACTGTAAGTTATAATTATGGCATCACATCGAGTTAAGAGAGATGATACAGAGAGGCAGATCAGTGAGTCTGAGGAAAACTCATGTTTGGTATAAATGAAACGAATGAAGGCTCCTACTACCGTTGTAAAAATGAATTTCTTTTGGGTATTAGGTACAGTATATTCGCTAGGAGACGTCATAGGCTAAAAATAATAAAAAATAAAGGAACATTTTGCAATCATGCAACCTGTGTTAGCAGAACGTTCATTTCAATCGTACTTCAAAGCTTGATTGTTTTAATCTTCAAATATTTCCATTATAAAGTCTAAAAAGGATTTTAATCATACTAATAACGTAAAGAACGAACAGAGAATAAAACTGGCCCCTGGGTGGCATCAACAAACCAGATTTCCATGTAGCCAAATGTATAGCTCTTTCTACAAAGGTCGCAGAAATACAGATTTCATGATCTAGCGTCACTACTTATCTCGCCTTGTAGTAGAGGTGGAAAATATTTTGGGGTTATGAATAGTAACGAAAAAGAGAAGCTTTCCAGCCAAAACAGACAAATGGCAAAATGCTCTTTGATAAAGAGTTGATTTTGTGTGCTTTTACTACGTTTCTCATCATGTGATATTGCATCATGCTGGTTAATTCTGCGCTTCTTTATTGACGGTAGGTCATTTCTCTGTTCTCACTGGAATCGTTTTTTAGGAAAAGAACGTAATTTATTTATTTATATAACAAAGCAAACGTGGAGACAAATTCTTTACAGCACTGGAACATGACTGAATATACAAATTAAAGGGATATGAAGCAGGCTGGTCCCTAAAATTATAAAGAACTACATTGTTTCTAATTAGGTCTGAAGAAAAACAGTTTAGAAGTTTCCTGAACGGAGAAAAACAATACTAAAAATTCAAGCGTAGCAATCCAGTTTGATTTGACAATGATTTAAGTTCTGGCTCCGAGAAATAAGACTTTTTATTCTATGAGAGAGAGAGAGAGAGAGAGAGAGAGAGAGAGAGAGAGAGAGAGAGAGAGTTAAGGACCGCGAGTATAACATGAAAAATTTATAGTTTAAACACAATCACTGATCGACTAAGCCGATTCCCGCCAAAAACATATTGCTGATCACTTTTCATTTTTGATATCGAGAATAATAGAAATGTTGCTGTTAGCTTTTATACGAGATTAGTGAATAACACATTACAGTATATGATTCTTTATGCGTAGGCTCATAGCTAGGATGCTTTTATCATACAGTAACAGCACGATAAAAATACCATCGCTCTTCATTCAGAAATATGGACAACTGGTCAGAAACGCTGGCAATGGGCTGGACGACGGCCGCAGAATATCTTCATTGTACATAGAAAAGTGAATGAATATACAAAGCGTTTCATTTTATATACAAAAAAAATGCTCAAGTGTGTATACAGAATGACGCAATATTTTTGTTTTTTAAGTTAAGGACATTCCTGCACGGGAAAATCTTTACCTAACGATATATATATAATTTATTATATATATATATATATATATATATATATATATATAGATATATATATATATATAATATATATATATATATAAAGTGCTAATGAATCCCATTACTGAACTTAACAAAAAGTATCTTTACATGAAAAAGTATGCATGATATATATATATATATATATATATATATATATATATATATATATATATATAGTATAATCATAAAAACATATTTTTTCACGGTAAAATCATGAAAACATACTTTTTCACTTTACCGTGAAAAAGTATGTTTTCATGATTATATATATATATATATATATATATATTATAATAATATATATATATATATATATATATAAAAAATCATATTTTTTCACGGTAAAGTTCAGTGATGGATTCATCAGCACTTTTTTCCATTCTTTCATAATTTTCATCAAAACTTATTTTCCTGCCATTACTTTATGATAAAAGCTCCCTAACTATGAGATATGCAAAGATTGATGTACTGTAGTGTGTTATTGTTACGGATTGAGATCCGCTCAGGTTCTTTATTATAATAAACAAAAAGGATTCAACACCAACAATTGAAACTTGGGATACGAATATAGAAAGAAACTCGAACAGAACAGAAGTTCATTAACAAGCTTATCAACAAAGACAAATGCAGAATGGTTTCTCCTATTTACATAACAAAATTAAAACTGACAATATGTAAAGTGGGGAAACCGAAAATCAGTGCTCGAAGCGAGGCCTTCACTAAAGGAGACAGTAGAAACTGCAGACGGCTTCTTGACTTCGTACTGCAGAAAGAAATGTCTTAGTCTTGAAACTTGTAGGACGTTTCTTCTCTGAAGAGTTGCTCAACGTCGGAATCTCTCTCTCTCTCCGACTATGGACTGCAGACTTAACTTGTTTCCGTTCACACTCTCTCGTGCGTCCCATTCCTCTCTTATCCTTCGTCTCTTCCTTATTCTCTTATCTCTGACGATCTCTCTGATGATCTCTCTACTTCCTCAGTCAATAATATATATATAGATAAAATTATATTATATATATAATATATATATATATTATATATATTATATATGATATATTTACGGGCGATTCTGGGGCGGGGTTGAAAAGGACGGAGCTTAACCAGCGAACGTCATCGTCTCCCGACAGGAACTTTTTAGAAGGATCTGAACGAAAAGTTACATCATAATACGCGGCGTTTCTAGCGACTGGCAAGTACTGGAGTTCCACAACACACCTGGGGACTCTCGAACAATCATGAGAACAGACGCCTCCAACACGTGCGCGAATGCCTCCTTGTTGCAGACCTACTCGAAGAAGATGCATTTTTCTTTCCATTAATATATGTTACTTTGCTATAGAGTGATTACCATGACAGTTATTCACTAATCACGTTTAAAAGCTAACTGCAACAGTTTAAACTGTAAATTGTTAACGTTTTAGATGATCCGCTCTCTCTCTCTCTCTCTCTCTCTCTCTCTCTCTCTCCAAGAGAGAATAAAAAGACAAATTTTTATATGCAAAACTAATTTCAGCGACACTGGCGTTGAAGTTAGGTAGTACTAAAAGTTAGGCGAATCAAGCGAATTAAGCAACACGCACGCGTGCGCGCACACATACACACACACATATACCTCATCGAGTAGCGGCAGGAAAGTTCTTTTGCTGTTCTGTTTAATGTCAATAGCTGATTCTCTTTTATTCATCACCAGGAATTGTAGAGTAACAGTAAAAGTCACCTCCCTTCATTTATTTGTGATTTCAGTCACGTCGTAATTATCAGAAGTGGAGGATTAAACTCTCCAGTAACTTGATAATTTTCTATGCGAAATATTACTGTACATTAATTTGCCTTCCAAGAAACAAATTTCTGAAATGTATACTAGTATTGTAGATGCCCCATTTTTTTTGCCATGCCCCTAGGTTAGGTTAGGTTAGGTTAGGTTAGGTTAGGGTTGTTCAATGACAGTTCCCACTTATAATTTGGGTGTGGGAACATTATGAGATTATTTGCAAGAGGTTTCTATGATTAGATTTTAAGATATGGCGTCCCGCTTCTTCAAGGAAGGAACAGTACTCTGTTACAGTTCGGGAATATGCTTCCACGAAATGTCTTAAAACACTAGACATGAAATACTGAATAATCAAGTAGACTGTGGGCGTGGCGGCGAGAGGAGGGAGAGTGACGGAGATACGTTAATTAAATGAATTGAACAAAAGATATTACTACTAGTCAATGTTTTCTGGGATATCCTCAAATTAAATTTGTTAGGGTTTTTGAGGCTTTTAGTCATAGTTCATGACAGAAGAAAATACACGAGGCTACTTTTTTTAAGAGAGAGAGAGAGAGAGAGAGAGAGAGAGAGAGAGAGAGAGAGAGAGAGAGAGAGAGACTTAAGGCTCACGATACATGTTTATTAATAAAATTTGAATGTGGCTTCTTGGTCAAAGAAGTTAACCTCTAGCTGATGGCCTTTTCACGCACGCACACACACACACACAGTTATTTTAAATCAGGGGAACCATTTTACATCCATTACAATTCGAAATTGTTTCCCTCCGTGGTCCGCTACTTTCAAAAACAGATGTACTAATAAGAGAAAAACACGATGATTGTTAAAAAAAAAATGAAAAAAAAAACTCCAAGAAAGAAATAACAGAACGGAAGAATGAAAGATTAACGTCAGAGTGAGGAGATGCCAGTGTTGCTTTTAGAGTAAAATGCACTCGTATGCAGGCGCTGGATTTATGGCGTGCTGCAAAGCTCCCAAGGTACTTGAAGGAGTCCTCACCCAAGTTTACGAACAGCTGAAGGTAAACGTCGAATGAATATTTACATAAAAATATTAACATGATGCAACAGAACGCAAGCTTTGTTCCGATACAAAAGAAGAATCTGAAGAGGAGAAGAAAGCTGGCTTCCATTGAAGACCGAATGGTTACCTAGTTTGGCCGGTAGAGAGCCATAGAAGCCGTTATTTCATAGGGTTACTAAATTTAAATTTTTTGAATTTTTTGCTCTCTCTCTCTCTCTCTCTCTCTCTCTCTCTCTCTCTCTGTGATCTTGGGACGCCCAAAACCTAAGGGACCATCGTTCTATTGTCAAACCGGATCTGGAGGGTTGATACTGGTATGTTCCCAAAAATCAAGTCTGCATCTGTTCTTTTGAGTGTTTAATTGGGCATATAGTTGTTAGTCGGCCATTATGAATCACAATTGAGAGAGAGAGAGAGAGAGAAGAGAGAGAGAGAGAGAGAGAAGAGAGAGAGAGAGAGAGAGAGAAAATCCATCAGACAGGGGACAGGGCAAAGCTAGGAAGATTTTTTACAGAACAAATAGTTGCCCTCCTTTTTATGCCTAAAATGAAACAAATCACTTCAAAAATGAAAGAAAGTAAATATAAATTTGTGTATACCTTTGATAATACCGTAAAAAACAAAGTATGTAAAAGTAAATTGGAAGGAGAAGACAGTAATATAGATGATGTAGCAGGGATATACATAATCAATTGCAATAATTGTGGGGACAAATATGTGGTGGAATCAGGTGGGGGAATAAGGACTAGAATCCAAGAACACAGAAGGGCAGTACAGCTTAACTCTCAGGGGAGTGCTATAGGTAGGCATTGTTGTGAAAATGACCATAGGATGGATAAAAAAAAGGCTTATATACTAAAGCAATAAAATTAGTCACAGGAGGGTAGTAGAAGGAGCACTCATCAAGATATTAAAGTAATAGAAGGAAACAAAGGTTTTACCTTAGAAGACCCGCAGATTAGGTTTTCTGCCCAACAGACTTTTGGTGACCACTCCCTTACCACAAGGATTAATCCCGTTGACCATCAACTCAGGATATCAGAGCGACAAGATGGGATTAGCAACTCTCAAGGAAACCAGAACAGCCATCACATAAATGACAGCTCAACGAGAAAAAGTCCCAGGAGACTGCTGGGCCTTGACCCAGGCTGACAACCCAAACATCTCTTGTAAAATGGGCCACAGAAAGGGCCTGAAAGTACTCGAGTGTGGAGTAAAATTAAATGTAAATACTGAGAAGTAAACACGTTACACAGTGATTTTGTGGATTTTTTTTTTCAATTATTGTTGAGGGAGCATCGGAAAGATAGAAAATTTTGTTTTGTTTGGGGGTCTATTTTTGTTCATAATATTCACCAAATTTTTTAAGCTTTAATCCCTGTGCGAAAGGAAGAGGACGTGAAAGGTTTCTTTTAACAACATTTTGCTGATGCTGTGAAACTTTTAAGACGACGAAACTTATTTTGATGAAGGAATAATAGTCATGAGATTTTCTTTGTCGAATCGGGGCTTCACAGTCAGGGAGGAGGCTGGTAATCTCGTAAACTTTAAAACTTGTTGGGAATCATGCCGGTAGAATGATAATAATGATAATAGTAAGCAAGCGAACTCGCCTGAAAATGGATGATAAAAAGATCCCAAGGAGTAGGTTTTCCCTAATAATAATAATAATAATAATAATAATAATAATAATAATAATAATAATAATAATAATAATAATAATAATATAGCCAGTAACTACAGGCCTATCACCTGCCTACCAATAATGTGGAAGTTACTAACAGGTTATCATCAGTGAAAGGCTATACACTACCTTAGAGGAGAAACACCCATTCCCCCACCAACAGAAAGGCTGCAGAAGGAAGTGTAGGGGCACAAAAGACCAGCTCCTGATAGACAAATGTTAATGAAGAACAGTAGGAGAAGGAAAAACCAACCTAAGCATGGCATGGATAGACTATAAGAAAGCCTTCGACATGATACCACACACATGGCTAATAGAATGCCTGAAAATATATGGGGCAGAGGAAAATACTATCAGCTTCCTCAAAAAATAAAAATACAATGCGCAACTGAATACAATACTTACAAGCTCTGGAATAAGACTAGCAGAGGTTAATATCAGGAGAGGGATCTTCCAGGGCGGCTCACTGTCCCCACTACTCTTCGTAGTAGCCATGATTCCCATGACAAAAGTACTGCAGAAGATGGATGCTGGGTACCAACTCAAGAAAAGAGGCAACAGAATTAACCATCTGATGTTCATGGACGACATCAAGCTGTATGGTTAAGAGCATCAAAGGAAAGAAATAGATACCCTAATCCAGACTGTAAGGATTGTATCTGGGGACATCAGGATGGAGTTTGGAATAGAAAAATGCGCCTTAGTCAACATACAAAAAAGGCAAAGTAACGAGAACTGAAGGGATAAAGCTACCAGATGGGAGCAACATCAAACACATAGATGAGACAGGATACAAATACCTCGGGAATAATGGAAGGAGGAGATATAAAAACACCAAGAGATGAAGGACACGATCAGGAAAGAATATATGCAGAGACTCAAGGCGATACTCAAGTCAAAACTCAACGCCGGAAATATGATAAAAGCCATGAACACATGGGCAGTGCCAGTAATCAGATACAGCGCAGGAATAGTGGAATGGACGAAGGCAGAACTCCGCAGCATAGACCAGAAAACCAGGAAACATATGACAATCACAAAGCACTACACCAAGAGCAAATACGGACAGACTATACATAACACGAAAGGAAGGAGGTGAGAGGGTACTACTAAGTATAGAGGACTGCGTCAACATCGAAAACAGAGGCACTGGTGGGGCAATATCTGAAAACCAGTGAAGACGAGTGGCTAAAGAGTGCATGGGAAGAAGGACTAATAAAAGCAGACGAAGACCCAGAAATATACAGAGACAGGAGAAAGACAGAAAGAACAGAGGACTGGCACAACAAACCAATGCACGGACAATACATGAGACAGACTAAAGAACTAGCCAGCGATGACAATTGCAATGGCTACAGAGGGGAGAGCTAAAGAAGGAAACTGAAGGAATGATAACAGCGGCACAAGATCAGGCCCTAAGAACCAGATATGTTCAAAGTACGATAGACGGAAATAACATCTCTCCCATATGCAGGAAGTGCAATACGAAAAGTGAAACCATAAACCACATAGCAAGTGAATGCACGGCACTTGCACAGAACCAGTACAAAAAGAGGCATGATTCAGTAGCAAAAGCCCTCCACTGGAGCCTGTGCAAGAAACATCAGCTACCTTGCAGTAATAAGTGATACGAGCACCAACCTGAAGGAGTGATAGAAAACGATCAGGCACGATCCTCTGGGACTATGGTATCAGAACGGATAGGGTGATACGTGCAAACAGACCAGACGTGACGTTGATTGACAAGGTCAAGAAGAAAGTATCACTCATTGATGTCGCAATACCATGGGACACCAGAGTTGAAGCGAAAGAGAGGAAAAAATTGGATAAGTATCAAGATCTGAAAATAGAAAATAAGAAGGATATGGGATATGCCAGTGGAAATCGTACCCATAATCATAGGAGCACTAGGCACGATCCCAAGATCCCTGAAAAGGAATCTAGAAAAACTAGAGGCTGAAGTAGCTCCAGAACTCATGCAGAAGAGTGTGATCCTAGAAACGGCACACATAGTAAGAAGAGCGATGGACTCCTAAGGAGGCAGGATGCAACCCGGAACCCCACACTATAAATACCACCCAGTCGAATTGGAGGACTGTGATAGAACAAAAAAAAAATAAATAAATAATAATAAAACAGCTTTATATGATAAAGCACACCTTCCCATGCAAGATAATAATAATAATAATAATAATAATAATAATAATAATAATAATAATAATAATAATAATAATAATAATAATAATAATAAGATTACTGAAGATCTAAATTCCAAGTATTAACAGACTAGATGAAAATGCAAGATTAAATATTTTCCAAGTTTTTTCAAAATCTTGACATTCAAAATTCGGTGATTAAAACTCATACCTGACAGTACCATCGTCGGCAGAATAAATTTACAGAAATAAATGAATAGTAGGAAATACCTAGCCAAAATTCATTTAACCCTCGACTTGAGAACTAGTGGTAATTTAATCGTTAAAGAAAATCGCATGGCACACAAGCATTTGCTTCTTAAATTCCTGAATGACAGGAGATTTTTGATATTAATTGATGATAGATATTA
>NC_087207.1:43947707-44013862 GCF_015104395.2 Macrobrachium nipponense
AACATTCAATAAATCAATGACACACCCATATATGTCACAACTGGCATCAGTAAAAACAATTATATGATACTCACCAATCCCTTCGACCCACAAAACGAGTTACTTTAAGAGAGGGCGATGAATTACACTGCCTACAGGATATTCCTCCCATCTTTAAGTTGTTGACTATTAAGAGGCTGGTCCCAGTTCAAACCCTTTTGACATTGCAAGTTATGCATATAAAGCCTACATCGGTTAAATAAAGGCAAGCTGAAACCAAATATATCGAACCGAGTGGCAATGGACCTAAGAACTAACCTTTTGGTGTTAGCTTCTGGTCAAGGGAAATTGGCCTAGTGAAAATATCATCCGAAGTCTATTCCATTTAAGCTGTTGAACTAAACTTTTTTATTATATATATTATTCACTTAACAAAACTTAGGAAAGTAATTTAAACAGCCTTAACATACAGATTAATATAATTATTAACACCTTACAATTAACAACAAACACGCTGAAGGTGGCAAGCCAAGAGTACATTCCCAGCAAACACAGATGTATTGGGCCAATTCTGGAATATTGAGGAAATCCAACTATACTAATGGATAATGGAATAACTGAATTGGACCCATTACCAAAATAATACCGCATTTCCAATGTTGGATAACACTGGATATCCAATTTCGGCTTGATTATCTCTTTTCCAGTGTTGGATACCCACTGTGGTTCGATTCATAAACAATACAGTTGGATCTTTTGAGCGACTTAAAAAATTATATTTGCATATCAGCAAAAAAAAAAAAAAAATTCAAAAAAAAAAAAAAAAAATTCTCAAGACAATTATTGATAACCATTTAAATATATATATATATATATATATATATATATAATATATATATATATATATATATATATATATATATATATATATATATATATATATATATATATGAACCAAACAAAAACTTCTTTCAGTTTCTTCTGAAGATTGAAAAAGAAACCCACAAAATCACTTTGTAACTTGTTTACTTCTTAGTAAAACTAAATGTAAATACTTAGAAGTAAAACAAGTTACAAAGTGATTTTGTGGGTTTCTTTTTCAATATATATAGATATTATATATATATTATATATATATATATATATATATGTGTGTGTGTGTGTGTGTGTGTGTGGTGTGTTTCAATTTTGGAAAACAAGCAATCACCAACAATATGTCAAAATAAAAAAACATGTGCCAAATCGAAATTTTGGATGCCAATCTGGTTTGAAAGTGCCCACATACATATACAATATGTGGATTTGTGTGTGATACTTCTCAAACATAATTGGTATCCAAAATTTTGATTTGGCATTTTTTTTTTTTTTACTTAGCATATTTTTGGCACATTTTCTTATGTTTGCCAAATTTAAAATTATGTTAAACCTACTCATTTGAAACATTCCAAGACACTATGAAGAGAAATATACTTTTTGCTTTTATTTGTAGACCTTTTGAAAATAGGAAAGAATTAAAAAAAAAAAAAACTATGGCATTACAGAGAGAAAAAACTTTACCAAACACAGGATGAATGAAAGTAAGCAAGGGAACCCTTTTAAAGACAAATCCGCCTCCTACTACTACTACTGCTACTACTACTACACTCGCTGGGTGTTCAACTTCAAAACTGTAAAGAACAAAGGTACAGCAACGCAAACATCATCACTCTCGAAAGTGCAATGCTACTGATCTGTTCTACGAGCACAAAACCATAAAGATCTCCAAGAAGAATAGCTTCCCGCGTAATAGTTATATAGATCTACCGATACCTAACATAAACAATAGAGGAATAACAACAAGCAAGGGAGGAGCCGTTTCAAAGACAAACACCGCCTACTACTACTACTACACTCACGTGGACTGGCTGAGGTCAAATTTAAAACAATGAAATCGTCTTGTCTCTGAAGAGCACTACTGCTGACCATTTCTGCAAGCGCAAAATCATCACCAAGAAGATTAAACGTGCTTTGGAAGACAATTGTGAGTAGCAAGTTTGCATATTAGGTTCATGTGTTAGCCATGTGGGTTAGGCTATCATGAGGAACAAGTACCTATGATAAGCTAAATTCTTTAAGAGTAGGACAACCTCGGATGGTAGCTACTAAGTTGTGTTATTAGAGCGGGGTCCAGACTCCAGATGCCCCTAAAGCCAGGTCAGGCACGGAACCCTAATCGATATTGGATAGCAAGTTCCGGATAGGTCATGAGTGGCATTCTAGGAACTTAGGTTAGTTCCTGATCCTAAGTTTTACTCGTTAGGTATTCAGTTTAACTTTGTTACTTAAAACTGTTTACAGGTATTCTCCTACTTATCTCAAATATACCCTAGCCTACACTAGGGTAATTGGCACCATCACTACATATAGGGTAGCCTAGCCTACACTACTTTATACATAGGTATACAGCATAATAATTATTAGTTTCAGCATATTTTCTAGGTTCAATGTAGGCTAGGGTAAAAAACCACATGGTACAGGGGTGGACCATGTATGATCAATGTGTACAACCCCAAGAAAAGTACATTATAATGCATCCTGACACCGGAGTAGAGGTCTTTAGCTCTGTTTCTCACCAACAACAAGTCGCGTCTGATGCCCATCTCCGATGTCAGGACGCGTTATAATGTACTTTTTTTGGGGGTTGTACACATTGACCGTACATGGTCCGCCCCTGTACCATGCGGTTTTATACCCTATATGTGCTTGTGAAAATTCGTACGAGAAATTGACTAAAATTAAAGTGTTGGCCTAGTGTAGACATACGAATACAGTAGCGTAGCCTACAGTATTCTCTATATTACACATACGGTATAGTAATTTATTAATTGATATAAGCCAATCTGGAGGTTCAGTGCATTCTGACTATGATATTAGTAGAGGGTTGGACACAAATGAGAATCAGTCAGACATTAGTACAATTGAGTGTCAGGCTGCTGATGGCTGCATATAATTATAAAATAAGTTCTACATCACTTCACTGTATCCAATAATATTGTAGGTATTCTTGTATTATTGCATTATAAAATACTAACATATAGGTAGTGGTCAATGTTTTGATTTAGAAATCAGTTTGGTGGCCCATACAAGTTATTTCGCCATATTTAACTCAATTATGAGCAAATTTTCTAGCTTCTAGTTAGCATAAATGAATATCCAGATACTTTACTTATATGAGACAAGGTCATTTTTCGTTAATTAACAACGTGTTTAAGTTGAAATATGACTTGAATACATTTGTTGTGAACTAAATTTTTTTCTTTTTTTATGAAAGATTGCATCAGGGGCATGTGTGTGTAAAAAAAATTACAGGATTCTGTTCACTATTTTCACTTGGTTTCAGCGTAATACAAGCTTTGCGTTATCTTTTATTGGTCTAAAAAAAACTGTAAAATGTGTTCTTTCAAGCCCAATAGTTTTGATAAAATGATTTTCTCTCAATTTTATCTACGATTGTGTTCGATAGCACAATTTTATCTAAGGTTGTGTTTGATGGCACAAGTTTACAGGAGTTTTATCCTTGTTGCTATTGCATGATAGTCATTAGCAGTATATTTCCTTGCTGAGCTTTGATCTATAGCAAATAAACTTTCTGCATAAAAATATCATTCCTATGCTACATATCATCATTTATAACATGACTACGGTAATTGCTTACTATCATTCGTGTTGTTCATGACTATACATTTACACATTATAAACGTTAAAACAAATAACCTTCCATCATTCTCTTTTTGTTGTTTTCAGACTCTTTAACTAGAAGACAGGATAAATTTAGGCTATTGTAATTTGGTCTCTCTCGCTCCCTGAGTGTACTCTGCTGCCTGCGTTCATTGCGAGTGAAATTTTAAAATAATTTCAAAATATTGTCGTATCAGTATTAATTGTTAACCCCATCGTAAAATCGGATTATCGTAAGACAAATTATTGTAACTTGAACACTACCTGTATTTTAATTCATGTCTATTGTCCTTTTCTGCAACAATAGTAACCCCCCAAAATTAAAGATGTTTCCAAATTAGATATAACACAATATTTCTACTTTAATTTTAACCCAACCCCCTTTCATTTCTTTCTTTTTCTTAATATAACTGAGGCAGGGCAATGCTACTTAGGTTTGACATCCATCGCTTCCAGGTATAAGAACATTCTTAATTTTGTGGGCTATCCTTATATGTATTCCCCCCAGTTTTCCTGCTAGGGGATTTCCGTGTCTGATTTTATTTCCTGTGTTTTTTTGAATTGTTTTTTTAATTTGATTTACCATGAATAAATGTTCGGTGATGTCCTCCTCCTCTGTATATATCACAGACTCGTCCTGAAATTTACCCAGGAAGCTAGCCTTTAAGTTCAACATATTCAGTCTGGCTTTCATTATGATACATGCTTCCTTTGTTTCCAGTTCCTTATGTTTTTTGTTTTCTCGAGTTATCTGTGAACTCAGCTTCTTTATTCTTTCCTCTTTGTTTGTTTGAAAGTCTCTTAAGATATCTTGATTAATTCTTATCTTTATTTTTCCTTATTCAGTTGCTTTTTTGGCATACCTCATTCCATTAATTCCTATTATTATATTTTGGTACATGTGTTCACCAAGCTTTTTGTCCGACATTGTCCATAAGGGGCTCTTAATTGCTCTTCTACTATTTCTTTGATTGATCTTTGTTTTGAAAAACCTGCACATATACTGCTCATCCTGATCTCTGCTTGCTCTTTTATTCTGGTTCATAGTCAACTTGTCTCATTTCTTGGTACCTTTTTTGGCATATCTCATCCGTTAATTTCTATAATATATTTGGTACATGTATTACCGCCAAGCTATTTGTCCAAAATTTGTCCATAAAGGGCTCTTGATTGCTCTTTACTGCTATTTCTTTGATTGTTTTTTTTTTTTTTTTTTTTTTTAAAACCGACCTGCACATATACTGCTCATCCTCATCTCTGCTGCTCTTTATTCTGGCTCATAGTCAACGTGTCTTATTTCTTGGTACCTTGCCTTTCCATTTATTATAGCCCTATTTTGGCTTTGATTCTGTCACTGTATTTACAGTTTCTACCATATTTGCAGTGCCCCTCTTTGAAACGCATACATTCTCATCTTTGGTCTACTTAATTTCGTCGTACTATGTCCTATTCTGGCTAATGACTCTGTGGCTGTATTTACAGTTCCTGTCATATTTACAATATAACCTTCTTTGTAGAACTTATATACTGTCCTTTGGTTTACCTCTTTTTCTGCCTTGACTGTTCTGGGATCTTTTATAAATTTTGCTTTTCCACTTGTGCAGGTACTCACAAGTCTCCTTTCTTGCACTTTCCTGTCGTAAGTGCAGGTACTCACAAGTCTCTCCTTTCTTGCACTTTCCTGTCGTAAGCGCAGGTACTCACAAGTCTCCTTTCTTGCACTTTCCTGCCGTAAAGAACCTGCACTCTGCTCTTGTTAGCTTATCCTTATCTTTAGGTGCACTTTGATTTTCCCATGTTCTTTGCTTTCTTTCCAACCCCTCTGTTAATCGTGGTCCCTGTTTAGGGTTTCGCTATTCAAGCATTGCTTGTTGTCAGGGTTAGGTGAGTTACTCTTTAGTCTTGACATTATTTTAGTGGTCCTTTCCGTGATTGTACCTTGTTTGTTTTCCATATTCTTCACTAGGTTTTCATTTAGGGTTTTGTTTTCAGGTCTTCCAATGAAGCTCCAACTGATTGCTCACTGTCCTGTTTTCTGCACAATCTCCGTTTCTCCAATTGCTTTTTCTAATTTTTCTTTGTATGATCTGCAATCTTCTTTGAGTAACTTTAGTTCTCCAATTGATTTATTCTCCTTTTTTACTTTCTCTGCACTTTTTATTCCATCCAATACCATATTTCCAAAATTCTTGGTGATCTAGGATGTTTCCTCTATCCTTTTCTCATAGCAATTTTCCGTCCCCATCCTTGACTTATTGACCCTTTTTGCCTGTACCCTCCATTACATTTTATACAAATACTAGTGTTTTCTTCCTTTTAGCATCTCATGCAATACCTATATAAGCTTGTTTTCAGCAATTTCTCAGTTTCTTCAATTGCTTTTTCTAATTTCTCTTTGTATGATCTGCAATCTTCTTTGAGTAACTGCAATACCAATCTAGGCCTTTTTCCTTTTCTGTCATTTTTCTCGACCTCAAGAAAGTCTTCATTTGAGGCTTGTTTAGGTCTGTGCAGAACAATTTTTTGCATTTATCACACTTGGCTTTCGTCCTTCTGGGCCTAGCTGGACCTTGCATTGCCCACATGGACATGACTTCTTCCTATCACTTGTCGATTTCTTGTGGGTGGATGTAGGTAAAAAATCATCGTTGTGGTCTAAATCTATTAGCTTACTGTTGTCATGAGGCCTACCTTTTAAACATTCTTTGATGTCTAACAAGGAGACGTCACTCCTCTAGAGTTTTATCTATTGCTTCTTTTACTTTGGCCTTTTCTGAAGGGTTGACTGCCTACCCGTGGAATTCATTCTGACTTCAATTTTCATGACCTGTTGTTTTCCACCTTCTGCCATGTTTGTTTCCCTGACCTGGCTGGATGTCCCATCCACCAACAACACAACTGTACCTTACCTTTCAATCCAGATCTGAATTCTCCCTCTGCTAATTAATTTACATCACACCTCCCACTAGTTGCTTTGCCATTCATAAAATTGGTACCCACTTTCAATTAGGACAACAAGCCAAAAGTAAGCTTTTCCCACACCATACCTTGATATTTTTCTGTCTCAGGTCCCCTGTACGTTCAAGAATTGTGAAGCTGGGGTTGATTGTTCATTATGGCAAGTACATGGACCTTGAATCGTCATGCAGAAAGTAATATAAGGAATATAGAGAACTTTGCATGGGAAATAAAAAAGCTACTGTAGAAAATAATTCACATACACAAGCAACTAGTGGTGAAATTTTTAACAACGATGGATGTGAAAATAATGTCTTCTCCTAGCTTACTAATTGCTTGGCAATCTGTGTGTGTGTGGGGCTATCAACCTTTTTTCTTTTTGCTTATACAGATTTCCAAAGAGTATCTGTTGACAGTTTCCTCAATTTTTTCAGTAAATTGAATATTGTAAATCAGATGGTACCTGTGTAACCAATAAAATCAGCTTTTATTTCCTGTGTTGGTGAAGCTATTTATGAAAAGAGATTTGTGCTAACTACATTTAAATTAACACACTTCTGGTTAGATATTGAAAATATTGATTTCTTTTCAGTCTTGCGACCTCTTATGGTGGAAGTGATGCAACCTCTTATGCTGGAAGTGAATGCGACCTCTTGTGATGACAATGACAAAATGGAAAGTAGGGTGCAAGATCAGCAGAATTCACTGGAAATAATGATAGGTACCATCGAACATTTGAAACAAACTCAGGCTGCTGCACCCACTGGACCTGATTTATCCTTGCTGGACGGATTGCTACCAATACAAAGATATGTAGACTTTGAGGACTTTGAACAACAGATAAATGGGGACAGTGCCCTTAAAGTCACTGGTAAGCAACATGTCAGTTACCATGATATGCACAATGATGTTTATTATGCTTCAGTACTGAAAACTTTTACTTTGACATTACTAAAGATAAGAAAAGGCCATAGTGTGTAGAATGATTTCATTACTAATGATTATCAAAAATAAAAACTTTTGTATAACCAGTCTTATTGAATGTTATTTCTAGGTACATCGACTCCAGATTCTTGGGGGAGCAACCGTCAAAGCAGCAGTCAAAACCATGATTGACTTCTGCATGACAAGTGGACTCCAGTATGAGTTCAACTGGGAAGGTCGTCTTGGAACACGAAAACAAATACATGCAAGAAAGGGTTCGAGAACACAACATTGTGTGGAATTATAATAAGTGAGTGCTTATAATGCTGTTAGGTGTAGGGTATGGCTTTTGCAGTGTGTAAATGGCACTTTGTAGTACTGCCTATTGCTACTTTTAGATGGGGATGCAGATGCAGTGAAGTGCCATGGATGCTGTAGATAGTCAAAATATAAGTACTGTATGTGAAAATCTTCAAAAACATGAGTTGCATTTTGTATTCATCCACACATTCAGTAAGGTTTAAAAGTAATGCAAAGTAATCCATTATAAAAGTGCAGTGTAATGTTAAAGCACAGAAACCATAAGTGCCATTATCATTTAGCCTTGGCAGGGGTTAACACCAAAATCAAATCCCACAAAGTTAAAAAGGACTTAAACCTTAATTGTTAACCCTTTAAATGAATTAATACTTTGACATCAAAACTTCTAAAGTTGGATACTGCCATAGCCTCTGTACCAATGTCTTCCACTGTCTTGGATTTGAGTTCACTTGCTTGAGAGTACACAAAGTTACACCATTTTTTTTATTGTCCACTTTTACCTTCCTGTATAGGGTTACTTTTCCTACTCGACCCCTTGGGTTCAGAGGTTTATGCTTTTCTAACTTAGATTTTAACTCAAATTGTAATAATAGTGGTATAAGTAACTGAATATAAAGGCTTTTATATTGTTGGACTATGCGTAGTACTGCAGATATGCAATTTACTAATATTGATTATCCTTTTCAGATATTCTGGTGAACAAGACACAATTATCAACTGATGAAACTGAAGTAGGGAAAACTATGATGATTTATCTAAAAAAATGCCATGTGACAGATACGTGGGAAGGAAAGACCAAAACCAAAGACTTGCACAGTCAGCAAAGTCAAGATGAGAGTCCCCAATTCATCTCAACCTAATTCTGGTTGGGATCCTGAAGAATATAATATAGATCACTTCTGCTGACTGACTTGTTTTCAAGGAAATTATAAATATTCATGTAATTTGTTATCAATCAAATTTATCTTATTATTGTCAGTCTCTTTGATTAGATTTTTATAATATTTAAATGAATAATTTTTATTATTATTTAAATGAATAATTTTGATGTAGAGAAGTATCAGTCTTTCTGTCTAATGTTTGTGACTTCATGCAAGATGCTACATCCATTTATCTAGTACATACAGTGCTGTACTTTATGAATGGCAATTTGTGTTCCTGCATTACTTTTTTTTTTTTTAATTAAATGGATGTACCATCTTGCACGAAGTCACAACAAACATTAGACAGAAATCCATGAATATTTATAATTTCCTTGACTGTATCATCAGCTAGTTTTTGTAAAATATTGTATATAGAAATCAGATATATTAAACAATTAAGGAGAGTTTATGTAGTATGTAGTGAGATATAGAGAATGCAGTATATATATGGTACTAGTTACTGCAACTGTTTTGTTAACCATTTTTTGCCTTCGAATAAAAATTTAATTGTGACTATGTATTTTGATGTTAAACACCAGTATAATGGAATCCCATTTTTTTATGTGTTAATGCATTTATTGAAATTATTGTTTACATGACAGCCACAATACTTGATCACAGAACAGTTTTTAAAAGAGTATTGATTTGTTTCTATTGACTGATATATGTTTGCATAAAAGTGTTTAAATTATTTTCAAAAATAATTTTGTCAATACCTAAATACTTGCCACATCACCCTATACTACTTTATCAAAATAAATTAAGATGAATATTGCAACATACAGATACATAAGGGTATACGTTTTGTCCAGAAGACTATGAAAGAAATGTTTTATATCTATGTACATCACCCTGTTGTAGCTAAAGTTTGAAAATAAACTATACAATGTTTTATGCATGTAACTATAGTGCTGATAAAAGGTAGAGTAAGGAGATCGAGCTTCTAACATTTCTTCCAGTGGGGTTCGATCACATGTCTAAGACACTGAACAAAACTGCCAAAGGAGTCCGTTTTTTGCTTTGTATAGTTTATTTTCAAACTTTAGATCACCGCAGAGTGATGTACATAGATATCACATTTAATTCTTTCATATCATGCATTGGAATTATCTGGCAATCCGTAATGAAACATAAATTGGATACTGGTAATCGTACCAGTATCTGCCCAAAATAGGAAAGTTGGAAGTCCAGAGTTGTTCCACTACTGGTCCAACACATGCATTGGCGTGATTATGGATTGCATGTATTGTCCCAATATTCTTTCAACACAGTGCCATTAAGGGCCCGGTGTGCAAAACGGATAATGGATATAATTGGACCGATGCTACTGATCATTTTTTTTGTACCGATACCCGAAAGTCTGGATCTCCGGCAATGGGTCAATGTATGACCAAATACTTGTGTGTTTGCTGGGTTCGTATGTTAGACCGCTTTATAGTTAAATGGAATTCCTGTCGACGAAAGGACCTCATCCAAAACGTAGACGAAGCGAGAAAGTCCTTTTCAGTGGAATATGTTCAGTTCGTAACACTCTGTCCTAAAATTATGAACAATATCACTATTAGTGACATGGAAACAGTAAGTCCAAATTCAAACTACCCAGAATTACTCAAAATTAAGCTGCATAAATTTTTACAGGGTTTCGCACGAAAATAAAATTAACCAAAGCCCTAAACTTCATAACAATGCAACCTTTAACGCAAATAACCTGGGAATTTATATGAATAAATTGACTCAAAAGGACCAAGAATAGTTATTTAATAATTAAGGGTTTAGCAAGACCTTTACTTAAATGTAATGAAAGTACTGGCAATAACAAGGAATCTAACTAAAACCCGCTTCCTTCAGTTGAACCCCATACCTGTTATTGTCCAGAGAGGCATATAAGTGGAAGTGACGACGACGTTCACCACAAGAGCAAGTTGCAGACAAAGGATCCAATTATACGACACATCAAGCTAGGACTCCCTTGGGCTCAATCACACACAACGATGCTGAATACATCAAAGTAAGCCCTTGGTCATAACTCGAGGACGAGGACTTTCAGAACTGCATACGTCTCGACGTGGCACATGGTCGTGGCAAACCAATCGAAGAAGCTATCCAGTGGTCCAGTGAGGGTTTTACAACATCCACATATTGTTTATATTCCTCACTGTATAATTATCGACGAAGAAACACTCTGCGAAAAACACTTGAACACGAAGATTAGTAATTTCACAGAAGGCTTAGAGGAATAGGAGGAGTTGCTGCCATACTGCGGACTGAGTGATGACTGCCCTCCTGTCTTTCAGTACATAACCATATCGGCTTGTATAGTATAACAAGGTAATAAGGGAACCAATGGAAAAGGAGGGTTAAAAATGAAAACAATCTAATTGAATACCAACTTAAAACTATCAAACTACTACTTACTCCCTTTGAGTCAAAATATGCGGTTAATACAACAAAAAATGGAAAGTTACGAATTATATTCGTAATTTTCTGGACATTGCAGGCCAGGGATACAATTTAATATGTAAATTGTATAAAAATTCAGTCATACTTAACCTACATATTCAAATATTCTCGTGTTCGCTGCTCACTTAATATCGCAGCCTTCCTGCGAACACGAAGATTATTAGTGTCATTATTTTGTTCAACATCCGGGGTAGAGATACAAGTCATCTTCACCAAATCCTTTACCTCTAGATAAGGAATTAAAGTCGAGATGTGACGTTTTATAACTTCCTTGGTCTTACCCTTTAAAAAGGTCACTCCAGGTTACCTCACCATTGCTATTGACTTCTAGTTTCTGGACAATAGCCATAGGATAGCTGCTAGGTTTAGTGTTAAGTTCCTTTAAAAGGACTATGTCACCTACCTTAATGTTATGTTGCTGGGCTGGACGGTACCTATCCTTCTTATCAACTGCTTGTGATACAAGTGTTCCTAGAAACTCCGAATGATAATTCTCAATCAAATTTTGTCTAACTTTACGAAGTTTCTCAAACTCATCGTTGATATGACTAGTTAAACTAACTGGTGTTTGCCAGTCTGGATCAGGAGGCATTCCTTGCAGTGAAGGAATTAGGTTTAAAGAAAGAGTATCATATCCTCTTATCAATTTCTCTGGGGTTATAGGTTCGGGTACATCATTACATTAGCTTCCCTCAATCCATTTTTAAATGCAATAGGGCGCTTATTAACCAGATGTTTAGTGTGTTCTACCACAAATTCAAAATCTGCAAAAGATAAAACCCAATTCTTGATAGAACCAAAGAGCAGTCTTTTTACCATTTTCACACACGTCTCGACCAAGGAACCGAGTTTGCTACAACCCTTAAAGTATTGCTGAAAGGTTAAGGGCTTCACATTGTTCTCCTCAAAGTAAAGCAGAGTCTCATGATCACTGATAAAATCATGAATTAAGTTGGCGCCTGCAACAAGCTGAGAGCCTAGGTCACTGACAACAAGCTGTGTACTCCATAATTAAAACAATGAAGTTGGAATGATCTTAAAAACTCCTTAACCGATAGGTCATTACATATCCTGAAGATCAATTCCTCGACTCCAAGTACATGCAAAAATAAGTAACCAAACCTTTTGAGATTCAGAGTCCTTTTTAACTGTAAAAGGACCTAGGTAGTCAATAAAAACATTATTGAAGGGAATAGATGGTGGGTCAGACCTAAACTCTCTATAAACATTTTGATTCAACTGGAAAGTTCTGTTGTTGAATCTCCTACAATGAACACAAGTTTTAAGAATTTTCTTAATGGTAGAAAAGTGTTTAGGAACATAAAACGTACGTCTAATGGCAGACAATACAGCATAACATCCAGAGTGGGATAATTTCGAATGAGCATCAAGAACAATTAGTCTAGTTAAAGCACTATCCCTCGGCAACAATATAGGAAATTCATTTTGACCAACCCATGTCTTAAACTTACTCTTCACCCTAATAACGTTATTATTGTCAAGAAAAACATTTAGTTGAGTAACTATCTTAGGTAGGTCTTTAAGTCTAACCTTTTGATCCTGAAAATACGAAAAAACTTCAGGGAAAAACATTTTTGCTCTGTAGATATAATCTGGCTAAGGGCCTGAGCAAACAGGTTACTATTAGGTGATTTAGGACTGCCTTCTATCCCTATCTTCTGCTTCCATTTCATAACACACCGCAAGACTCTTCGGTGAATCAAAACCAATCTCCTGAAATCAGAAATATCATTAGGGTCTATTAAATGAGCATTTTCGGAACTATTTAGAGAATGTTCAGAATTAATTCCCACATATACATTATGATTGATGACAGGATCCATTTTGTCAACAGTCAGTGGATTAGGAATGACAACAGATAATTCATCTTCAGTCTTAATAAAGTTTGAATCTGGTCCAATAAGATAATTTGTTTTCATAAGAGACCTATAAGAAAAGGGGCGAGTAGTGCTGTCTGCTGGGTTTTCTTTTCCTGAACAACAAAATTTAACAGGGTACTTTTTTCACATACTCTGGATTGCATTAAGCCTGTTAGTGGTAAATACACTAAGTCTCTGCATTTTTTCCATTTTGGACACACAAGAATCGAGCCAATGAAGTGAGCATATTGAATCCGTATACAACAGTAATTCAGATATGTTAACTGGCTTCATACACACATCACCTGTAAGGTCTCTGTGTAAGTCCATTAAGCTTTCAACACCAAACAAAACTGCACTAAGTTCCAATGACGGAATCGACTTATTCTTCAAATGTGTATTAACCATACGGTTTTTAGCTTGTAAAAAGAAAACAACCAAGATTTGTCTCACATGACATATCAAAAACTACAACACCATAAAGAGAACGACTGGCATCTGTAAATGCTATTAGTTTGTATTCACCGTCCCTAGGACCAACAAACCTTGGCACTCTGATTATGGGGAGGAATTTGCCTGCCTACATATGTTTTTCATTCACGAACCAAGTCATTATTAAGAGGTTTGTCCCAATCAAGTTCTTTACAACATTGAGCCTGTGCATGAATAAAACCTACTTCTGTTCATGAGTGGCAAATTAAACCCAAAAATATCGAACTGTGCAGCTATGGTGGTCAAAACCTCACGTTTAGTACTGGCATCAGCATTAGATTGATAGGCTTGGTGAAAATTTCATCACTTACCCTATTCCATGTCAAACCAAACAATTTATTCTCTATAGGTGTCTCAATTTTCATATCTTTATCAATTCTACTCTGCAAAGAAATATCATTAGTTTATTAACTGCTGTACTGAAAATTTAAAGGACTCGAACACTTTGGTAAAACCGAATAAGCCCACTGAAGGGTATCAAGATTTTCACAAGAATAGGACTCCGTTGTCCATGTATGTTAATGAATAGATCAACCTCTTACATTCTTTCTTTCAGTTTGTCATCATCTTTATCAGAGTTGATAATCAATATAAAAAAACGTGATATCATAAGGAGAAAGGACTGCAACGTAAACCAAAACTTAGTCTGACATTGCGAAATGGAACCAGGTATAGTCATCTTTCCTAACATTACGAAACCAGTAAATAGAAGTTTTGCCTGATCGTTCTCACTCAAAGTCAACATATTGAATGCCTTTTTCAAATCAAATGTCAATAATTTCTTGTCGACCACGAGATGAATGAAAGCGACAACATTTTCTGGTTCAAGAACTAGGGCCCGGAACATACCTGGTTTATGGGACAATTCAGAGCTTTATTACGTTCATTTTCACTCAAATTCGAGAGATAAACTATCCTACATTTTGTTGTCTCACGTTGAGGCTTGAAAACAGCCATGTGGGGAATGATAAAGAATAATTTGGGTGTTCTAATTTAAATTGTTCAAGATTATTTACAGGTTCAATAATACCCTCGGCTAACTGATCTCTGAAAGTCTGATCCACCAATAGCAAATTCCCTTTATCTTTCTTGTGTTTCTTTAATGTAGACTTTAAAATTAATTTAGCTAACCTCTCATTCTTAGCGAGTAAATGAGATAGTTTACCATTCCACAACAAAGGAACCCTAATCCTACCATCTGTTTCCCTGAAAAGATTCTTTAGCGTGAAGTCAATTAACTTCCTATTCAGATCAGTTGTCTGCTCATCACATTCAGGCTGATCATAATTAAGATAATTACGGCATTCTGCCTCAAGTATATGGTTAGTGGCCTCTCTTAACTTTTCCTCTATGACCTTGCCTTTAGTGTTCAATACATTAAAGTTACAACTAGTAGCAATATTAACAAAATCAAGGTCTTTAATTTCATCACTAAATGAGGGACTAACATCATCACAACCCAATAAAAAAGAATGTGTGCATATACTTACAGAAGAGTCCACAACTGGGAAAGATAACAACGGCTCACTGGAATCAGTGTTCATGCAATAGAAATTACTGTCGCGAGTCTGCAAATAATCCACATTATTGATCAATCTGTCAAGATTACCTGTTAGCATAATGCCATACAACGTATCAATATATACAGATGAGGCATTATTGCCAAATCCAACGTCTTTTCCCAACAAACAATGAGAGGAATCTGAACCTAACAAGACATCAATGTCACTAATTTCACTAGATTTTTGGTCTAAAAAGGCATCAGCAAAGAATAACCTTTATCTTTAAAGAGTCGACTTTGATAGCCAAACTAGTTGAAGTATCCTGATTCTTCCCTTGAATATTTCCAGAAATAGCGGGACCTTTAAACTTTGAAATTTTCCTAGCATTCTCATACCTTTCAGTGGCAGTAAAGAAGTTATCCTTAATATCCTTACAGCTAGGACGAGTTTGATTGGTAATCTGAACCAACTCTTTCTTAAATTGTTCATTAAGGCCTGACCATGCAAAGTACTGTATAAAATCATCTGCCGTTATTTCTAGTGTACTAATAGACTGAAGTATAGTCCTGAATTTTGAAATATATGAATATGGATCATCTGAAAGCCCTAACTTAAGTTCTGTCAACTGCCTGATCGTGTTTACCTTACGAGTGCTTTCCGAAGCAAATGCTGCCTTCAAAAGCTCTACTGCATCATTAAAGGTTTGCTTGTCCGCCTCTAAAGAATCTAACAACAATTTAGCACGACCGTCTACTTGCTGCTTGAGCAACAACAAAAGATCACGATCTGGGTATGTAAAGGAACTAGTGGTACTTCGGAATTCCTTAAGAAATGACGTGAAGTCCTCGTTTTCTTTACTGGTAAACCTGGGTAAAGGAGCAGTGGGCTGCTTTAACAAAGAACGAGCATTATCAATGCTAACATTAGAATGATTAGAGAGAGAAGCAGGCAGCAAAGACAAGCAAGTCTGGATTCTATCCTGGTATTCCTGACATAAATCACTCTCGGTATCTAAAGCCGCCTCTGTTACCCCGTCATCTGAAAATTTCAATTCAAAAAATTTTTGGTCCAATTCCAATAAACTCTTCTGGTAGTTAAGCAGAAGATCCCTTTCGGTCGTTAGCAAGGCTTGATCTAAACCCCTGTAACTATCACGTTTATCATAACAAACAGTAACTTTTTTACGAACCGTTTTGCGCCTGGAAATTACAGCTTTTAAATCTGACATTTTAATCTAGCTGAATAAAGTTACCCAAACAAAAGCAAAACAGATCGCGTAAATCTATATATAAAACTAATTGAACGCGGGTACCTGTAAATGGAGCTAAACAAACAATTGCTACATTTCAATATACCGAATTAAACATGCGCTAAATATAAGTACGCCAAAACTTAATACATGAAAACAAAAAAGTGCTAAATTATTATAGACACGTAAGAAATAACTACAATCTCGGCGAACTACAACTATAATGCAAACAGCACGTTACAAAATGCCAATTACCTCACCGCACAAGACGACACGATATTTCGCGATCTATTTATATTAGCGTTTAACAACAACTAAGTAAAATTACTGGACCACTGGAAACCCCCGCAACGAGCTATACCTGACCGTCAACACTTGCCACCTTCTCGCTAAAAGCCCCACGTTGGGCGCCATGAACTAAACTTTTTTATTATATATATTATTCACTTAAACAAAACTTAGGAAAGTAATTTAAACAGCCTTAACATACAGATTAATATAATTATTAAAAACACCTTACAATTAACAACAAACACGCTGAAGGTGCAAGCCAAGTAAGTACATTTCGTAGGTTAGACGCTTTATAGTTAAATGGAATTCCTGTCGACGAAGGACCCTCATCCAAAACGAGACGAAGCGAGAAAGTCCTTTTCAGTGAATATGTTCAGTTCGTAACCACTCTGTCCTAAAATTATGAACAATATCACTATTAGTGACATGGAAACAGTAAGTCAAATTAACCCTTAAACGCCGACTGGACGTATTTTACGTCGAGATAAATTGTCTGTCGGGTGCCGACTGACGTATTTTACGTCGACATACCAAAAGTTTTTTTTTAAAAGAAATTCGCGGAAAAGTACTTATAAGGCCTACCAGCCTAAAACTTTTGAATCACGCGCCTTGGGGGATGCTGGGAGTCACGGATCAAGGCCTTGTTTTGTTTTGAAGCGTGACCCAGGTGCGCATAGCGCGATATCCCTTCTTCTCGCTCCAGCCAGCATCAGTAGCGCACCATCCGAGAGCGATCTTTCGTGAAAAGCGTGTTTTTCTGGACTTGTGCGAGACTTTGAGCATTTGTATTGCTACAAGACATTCCTAGATATGTCTCAACGACGTGTGAACCGTGAAAGGCGCGTTTTAAACCCGTCGGAAGGGATCGTGTAAGGCGAGTTTTGGACATGGATGCTGGGCGAGGGGCCAAGCACCCAGCATGACCCCGCGCCTCAAGGCCGTTCTGTGCGGCCACGTGTGGCTGAAAAGTGTTTCGGGAACACATCGTTTGCCTTTTGGTTACCCCTAGAAAGCATGTGGGCGTCCTTAGGGGCATTCGTAGGCATTTGGGAGGGGCCTCCAACCAAGGGACATAGACGAATATCTTTCGGAGCTTGATCGGGAAACATGTCGCAAGTCCTCATTTTGATGGCGGATGGTCATCGAGTGATGAGGACATCATCCCGATGAAAGTGAGGATGAATATTTGCCCCCAATGTCCGTTCGAGGCTCACATCCCGAAAATGAGCTCGAATTCAGTGCATACGAGGGGGAATCTGAGGGGGAGGGGGAGGGGGAGGGTGGGGATACGGGCTCAAGTTTTATCGCAGAGGACGATACAGAAAGTGAGGGCCTAAGTGAGGGTGATGGGCCACGGGGGGGGGTAGTGTGCATCGTCCCGCACCCGTGCGCGTGCGCGCGCACGGGCACGTAGAAGGTCGGCTCGTCGCGCCAGCCAAGGTGAAGGTCGGTCGTCGGAGAGTGACGAGGGGTGGACGAGGAGGACCCCACCCCTCCTAACATGCACCCCTTCACGGCAACCCCTGGGATGACCGTACCAGTACCCCTGACTGTTTTGGATTCATCCAGCTTTTCCTGACGCGGGAATTGCTGGAATACCTGGTACACGAGACGGTGGACTACGCTCGGTACTGCCGATATGAGCTGAAGACGACCTTGTCGTATTACTGGCGGGGTTGCAACCTCATTGACATGGCACATTTTTGGGGCTCCACATTTATTTTGGTTTGACACTGCTATCGACGTCAGGCAATATTGGAAGAGAAGTTATTTTTTATATATGCCGAATGTGCCTGGCGTTATGTCCGTGATAATTTCCTGGCGTTGGACAGGTACTTCAACGCCTTCAACCGAAGGGCCATACCCCGGAATAACAGTGATCGCCTCATTTTAGTGCGTACAGTGTTGGATTATATCCGTGAGCGGTGTAGTAATCTCGTGATTCCTGGAAAGAACCTGTCTTTGGATGAGGGGATGATGCCTTACAAAGGACGTCTTAGTATAAAAGTGTATAACCCCAAGAAGCCAAAGAAATATGGTGTGAAATTCTTTCTCATTACCGAGGCCAACACTGGATACGTTGTGGACTTTTCAGTGTATACCGGGGTATTCTCCACGCTGCGTGACACTGTATTCAACCTTGTGGGACGTTTCCGTAACCAGGGATATCACCTGTTTATGGATAAATTATTATAACTCGGTATCCCTGGCCCAGGAACTGTATGAAGCAGGTGTTCACGTCAGTGGTACCCTTCGGTTGGTGCGTGGGGCCCCGAATGTCCTCAAGAGGTTCGCTAGTCATCCGCAACACCTGGCAAGAGGAGAGACAGAGTGGCGGCGGAAGGGCGCTGTCTTCGTCATCTGTTGGAAGGGTGTCCGACTCGTCCCCATGATTACGACGAGTCATGAACCCATCCAAGAAGAGATCGTACAGCGAAGAAGACACGTCGACAGGGCCGAGTTGTGTTTTGAGGAGTTTCGTACCGAGCGGCCTACTGTCATTGGGCACTACAACAGGCACATGGGAGGAGTTGATCTCTTTGATCAGCTCATCCAGTACTATCCCTTCGCCAGGAGACCAGAAGGTGGACACAGAAGCTCCTCAAATACATCCTTCAGTTGCCCTCCAAAATGCCTACATACTGTACTGTGGGTACCGCGGTGACAATCTTCCGAGGTTGACCCACGCACAGTTCCTAGAGGTAGCCGGGAATGCCCTCATCAACTTCGATCCCGATGAGTGGCCTTCCATAACTGACCCCCTGCCCCGAGCTGCAGATCTGCCCCTAGAGGAAAGGGCAGATAGGAGGGCCAACTTCGCTCGACCTCCGCCGCCCCTGCTGCCGCCGTCCCTGCTGACGACGCCCCTGCTGACGACGCCCCTGCTGACGACGCCCCTGCTGCCGCCACCCCTGCTGCCGCCGCCCCTGCTGCCGCCGCCCCTGCTGACGACGCCCCTGCTGTCGCCGCCCCTGCTGACGACACCCCTGCTGTCGCCGCCCCTGCTGACGACGCCCCTGCTGACGACGCCCCTCTTGCTGCCGGCCCCGCCATCACCGCTTCTCGTCGGGTAGTGGACCCTGCGTGTCGGCTGCAGCCAGGGGAACACATACTGGAGGCCTTAGAAGGGCGAAGGCAGAAACGGTGCCGGGTGTGCCATATGAATGGCAGAAGGAGAGACACCCGGTTCTTCTGTCGTCTCTGCAAAGTTTGCTCTTTGCAGGATAGGGGATGTGTGACCGAAAGTATCACACTAAGGTCATGTATTGGAGCGCGCCCCTTAAACCGACAGCGGAGGGCGCACGGGCCGCCGGGTCCATCAGCAGTAAGGGCGCGCGTCTCCCTCCTCCACCTGTACCTCGTCATGTCGAGTGGAAAAAAATGCAAGACTCTTCAATGGAGGAGGGAGAAAACAAGAATAGAACGAAGAGTCAGGATTACGAGTGAGTATTCTGCATTTATTTTATATTTAGTTTTATATTTATTACAATTTTTTTATATATCTGAATGTGTGCATGATAAAATAATATAAGACATTTCATTGTATGCGAAAAGAGAAGTGTCACCTGCATTCCTTTTATTTATGTATTGGTACCAGAATCGAAGAATGTAATATATATTTTACGTATAAAAAAAATTATATATATATATATATATATATATATATATATATATATATATATATCTTATATATATATATATATATATATATATATATATATATATATTATGATATATATATATTATATATTTGTATATAGATATATATATATATATTATATATAGTTATATATATATAGATATATATATATATATATATATATATATATATATATATATATATATATATATATATATATATATATATATATATATATATATACTATATATTTATATATAGATATATATATAGATATATATATATATATATATATATAATATATATATAGATATAATATATATATATATATATATATATATATATATATATATATATATATTATAAATTTTTTTTTTTGGGGGTAAGCAAATTACTTACAGTCTAGTAATATTCAATCATTTACCTTCACTTTAAAACAAACAATTGCAAGTCTCTAGAACAATATCTCGATTTATGGTGAATATTTGAAAAAAATATTTTTATTCGTCCGCGCGCCATTCTCGGCGAAAATCTCGGAAACGCGTAGGTCACAATTCTCTAATATTTGTACCTTTTCTATTACGCTTATTTTATAGTTTTATATATGGAAATGTGCGCAAAAACATGCACAATATAACAAAAAATATTGGAAGGTTTGTAGCAGTATCATTTTTGAAATATTTGCATATAAAGTTACGATAAGTACGAAAAAAACAAAACTACGATCGGTCAACTTTGACTCAACCGAAAAGGTCAAAAAACGCATTTATAACATAAAAATCTTACAGTCTAGTAATTTCAAATCTTTATCTTCTTCATTTTAAAAACATATTGCAAGTCTCTAGAACAATATCTCGATTTCTGGTGAATTTTTGAAAAAAATATTTTTTTCCCCTCCGCGCGACGATTTTTTTCGGCCGAAAATCTCGGAAACGCGTAGGTCACATTCTCCTAATATTTGAGCCTTTTCATACGCTTTTTTTAAAGGTTTATATATGGAATGTGCGCAAAACATGCACAATATAACAAAAAATATTGGAAGGTTGTAGCATTTATTATTTTTGAAATATTTGCATATAAAGTACGATAAGTACGAAAAAAACTACGATCGGTCAACTTTGACTCAACCGAAAAGGTCAATAAACGCATATATAACATAAAAATCTTACAGTCTAGTAATATTCAATCATTTATCTTCATTTTAAAACATATTGCAAGTCTCTAGAACATATCTCGATTTCTGGTGAATTTTTGAAAAATATTTTTTTCCCCTCCGCGCGACGATTTTCGGCCGAAAATCTCGGAAACGCGTAGGTCACATTCTCCTAATATTTGAGCCTTTTCATATTACGCTTTTTTTAAAGGTTTATATATGGAAATGTGCGCAAAAACATGCACAATATAACAAAAATTATTGGAAGGTTGTAGCATTTATCATTTTCGAAATATTTGCATATAAAGTACGATAAGTACGAAAAAAACTACGATCGGTCAACTTTGACTCAACCGAAAAGGTCAAAAACGCATTATAACATAAAAATCTTACAGTCTAGTAATATTCAATCATTTATCTTCATTTTAAAACATATTTTGCAAGTCTCTAGAACAATATCTCGATTTCTGGTGAATTTTTGAAAAAAATATTTTTTTCCCCTCCGCGCGACGATTTT
Organism: Macrobrachium nipponense; assembly: GCF_015104395.2. Lineage (NCBI taxonomy): Eukaryota > Metazoa > Arthropoda > Malacostraca > Decapoda > Palaemonidae > Macrobrachium > Macrobrachium nipponense. The sequence continues at coordinate 43,969,714 of NC_087207.1, forward strand.
CGGCCGAAAATCTCGGAAACGCGTAGGTCACATTCTCCTAATATTGAGCCTTTTCATATTACGCTTTTTTTAAAGGTTTTATATATGGAAATGTGCGCAAAAACATGCACAATATAACAAAAATATTGGAAGGTTGTAGCATTTATTATTTTTTGAAATATTTGCATATAAAGGTACGATAAGTACGAAAAAAACTACGATCGGTCAACTTTGACTCAACCGAAAAGGTCAATAAACGCATATATAACATAAAAATCTTACAGTCTAGTAATATTCAATCATTTATCTTCATTTTAAAACATATTGCAAGTCTCTAGAACAATATCTCGATTTCTGGTGAATTTTTGAAAAAAATCCCCTTTTTTTCCGCCCTCCGCGCGACGATTTTTCGGCCGAAAATCTCGGAAACGCGTAGGTCACATTCTCCTAATATTTGAGCCTTTTCATATTACGCTTTTTTTAAAGGTTTTATATATGGAAAGTGTGCGCAAAAAACATGCACAATATAACAAAAAAAATTATTGGAATGTGTAGCATTTTATCATTTTCGAAATATTTGCATATAAAGTACGATAAGTACGAAAAAAACTACGATCGGTCAACTTTGACTCAACCGAAAAGGTCAAAAAACGCATTTATAACATAAAAATCTTACAGTCTAGTAATATTCAATCATTTATCTTCATTTTAAAACATATTGCAAGTCTCTAGAACAATATCTCGATTTCTGGTGAATTTTTGAAAAAATATTTTTTTCCCCTCCGCGCGACGATTTCGGCCGAAAATCTCGGAAACGCGTAGGTCACATTCTCCTAATATTTGAGCCTTTTCATATTACGCTTTTTTTTAAAGGTTTATATATGGAAATGTGGGCGCAAAAACATGCACAATATAACAAAAATTTATTGGGAAGGTTGTAGCATTTCTCATTTTTGAAATATTTGCATATAAAGTACGATAAGTACGAAAAAAACTACGATCGGTCAACTTTGACTCAACCGAAAGGTCAAAAAACGCATTTATAACATAAAAATCTTACAGTCTAGTAATATTCAATCATTTATCTTCATTTTAAAACATATTGCAAGTCTCTAGAAACAATATCTCGATTTATGGTGAATATTGAAAAAAATATTTTTATTCCGTCCGCGCGCCGATTCTCGGCCGAAAATCTCGGAAACGCGTAGGTCACATTCTCCTAATATTTGTGCCTTTTTTTCATATTACGCTTTTTTTATAGTTTTATATATGAAAATGTGCGCAAAAACATGCACAATATAACAAAAATTATTGGAAGGTTGTAGCATTTATCATTTTTGAAATATTTGCATATAAAGTACGATAAGTACGAAAAAAAAAACTACGATCGGTCAACTTTGACTTGACCTAAACCGAAAAGGTCAAAAAACAAAAAAAAAAAAACGCATTTATAACATAAAAATCTTACAGTCTAGTAATATACAATCTTTATTTTCTTTATTTTAAAAACATATTGCAAGTCTCTAGAACAATATCTCGATTTATGGTGAATATTTGAAAAAAAATATTTTTATTCCGTCGCGCGCCTATTCTCGGCCGAAAATCTCAGAAACGCGTAGGTCACATTTTCCTAATATTTGAGCCTTTTCATATTACGCTTTTTTTAAAGTTTTATATATGAAAATGTGCGCAAAAACATGCACAATATAACAAAATTATTGGAAGGTTGTAGCATTTCTCATTTTTTTTATATTTGCATATAAAAAAAAAACTTTTAACAAAAATTCGACATTCGGTCAACTTTAACTCGTTCGAAATGGTAAAAAACTGCATTTGTAAGCTAAAACTCTTACAGTATCGTAATATTCAATCATTTTCCTTCATTTTGAAACAAATTGCAAGTCTCTATAACAATATTTCGATTTATGGTGAATTTATTAAAAAATTATTTTTTTACATCCGCGCGCTACGAATTCATGCATCATTTTGTGATAATATTTTCTCTGTGTTGCTTTTATTGTTTTACAATATGTTATATATCAAAATGATCGCAATTTAGTGCACATTACAACGAAAAAAAAAGCAACTTGTTACCTCTAACCGTTTGGCGCACAGCGCGATTTGAAATACAATTATATATGAAAATTTCGTTTTTGCGCTATCATATATCGCATTATTTATATATGATATGATAATATTTTTTCATTTCTGATGGTTGCATACTAAACTTCAAGCAATGAGAAAAAGGAGCCAAAAATGAACTCTTAATCTTGAAAACTAAGCGCGCTGTGATTTTTTGAAAAAAATATTTTTTCCGCTTACGCGCTCACTCTCAAACCCCTCCGGCATACGGGAGTCATTTTTTTATTTACCACCGCGCCGGCGTTTAAGGGTTAAACTAACCCAGAATTACTCAAAATTAAGCTGCATAAATTTTTACAGGGTTTCGCACAAAATAAAATTAACCAAAGCCCTAAACTTCATAACAATGCAACCTTTAACGCAAATAACCTGGAATTTTATATGAATAAATTGACTCAAAAGGACAAGATAGTTTATTTAATAATTAAGGGTTTAGCAAGACCTTTACTAAATGTAAATTGAAAGTACTGGCAATAACAAGGAATCTAACTAAAACCCGCTTCCTTCAGTTGAACCCCATACCTGTTATTGTCCCAGAGAGGCATATAAGTGGAAGTGACGACGACGTTCACCACAAGAGCAAGTTGCAGACAAAGGATCCCAATTATACGACACATCAAGCTAGGACTCCCTTGGGCTCAATCACACACAACGATGCTGAATACATCAAAGTAAGCCCTTGGTCATAACTCGAGGACGAGACTTCAGAACTGCATACGTCTCGACGTGGCACATGGTCGTGGCAAACCAATCGAACGAAGCTATCCAGTGGTCCAGTGAGGGTTTTACAACATCCACATATTGTTTATATTCCTCACTGTATATTATCGTACGAAGAAACACATCTGCGAAAAAACACTTGAACACGAAGATTAGTAATTTCACAGGAAAGGCTTAGAGGAATAGGAGTTGTTGCTGCCATACTGCGGACTGAGTGATGACTGCCCTCCTGTCCTTTCAGTACATAACCATATCGGCTTGTATAGTATACAAAGGTAATAAGGGAACCAATGGAAGAGGGTTAAAAAGGAAAACCAGTCTAATTGAATACCAACTTAAAACTATCAAACTACTACTTACTCCCTTTGTCAAAATATGGCGGTTAATACAACAAAAAATGGAAAGTTACGAATTTATATTCGTAATTTTCTGGACAGCTGTTAACAACCAAGGGGGTAAGTTAAGTATTTGAAAACTAAGTTAACTGTCTTCCAGTGACCATGCTAATTAAACAAATTATATAAAAAAAAATACAAAATTCCAAATTTCCATATGGAATTTAGTACAAGTGGTAACACTGAGGATTTCTTGAGGATATTTGTTTGTGGTTATTTGGTATCAGTGTGAACTTACTGACGATTCCCTAGCGAGGATTAATGAGGATTTGGGGCTAATTTGAGGTTAATGGTGATTTACAAAGCTAACTAGATAGAGCAATGTTGCTGATTGTGGATGTGTTGAATAAACAGATTATTTGTTGCTGACAATGCTGTGGTGTCTGGAATGAGACCAATTGTTGATATTTTCATTTGGAGTTGATTACTCAGAAGAATTCTAGATAATGACGGTCTATGGTGGGGAATTTTAAGAGGTCATTCAGGAGACGATACTAATATGTTGTGGCGGTAATTTATGTGGGTGATACAAACTACATTTGGTAATGTGATAAAAGAGTCGAATTATTAATTTTTTATAAGGGGAACCCGTAATTGGGATCAAATGGTTTTTTTGTATGATTTTACATAAAGATTCTTCTAGAGGACATGTAACTGACAGGTTTTCTTTTCTTTTCTGGTCTCATTAAGGTTCAGGTATTATCTAATCATCGCCTTGGGGTTGATGGCTCATGCAAAGACAAAAGTAAGACTGGGCCCCGGAGTACTAATTGAGGAAGACCACGTAGTGAGGCTGTTGTCCGATAAAATAACGCTAAACATTAAATTCACCCAGATCAGAGTAAGAAAAATCACGTAACGAAATCGAAGGACTAATGAACATTTTGAGTGAGGTTGAAACTACAAGAAATCTATCCAAATCATTAGGTCGACTATTAGTAGAAATGAAAACTACTGCAAATAGAGTACAAGATAAGATTGCAAAAACGCTCACCTGGGTCCCAGAAATAAAGCCAGCCGAGGGGAAAAGTAAGACTGGGACCCGGAGTACTAATTGAGGAAGACCACGAAGTGAGGCTGTTGTCCGCTAAAATAACGCTAAAAAATTCACCCAGATCAGAGTAAGAAAAATCACGTAACGAAGTCGAAGGACTAATGAACATTTTGGAAGGACTAATGAACATTTTGAGTGTGGTTGAAACTACAAGAAATCTATCCAAATCATTAGGTCGACTATTAGTAGAAATGAAAACTACTGCAAATAGTGTACAAGATACGATTGCAAAAACGCTCACCTGGGTCCCAGAAATAAAGCCAGCCGAGGGGAAAAGCCCATCCAAGAGACAGAAGAGGGCTGGGCAGTTGCTAGCAGCAGGGGGCATAGCCATAACAACCATAGCCGAAACAGCAATAACAAGCCTAGTGAAGGTCGGAAAGCTAGAGGCGGAACTGGCTGAACATGGAAGAGTTCTGACTTCATTACGGGAGAAAAACGAGAAATTAGAATAAAGGTTTAATGAATTAAGGAAGTCATGCAATATATTACACCTAACAGTGAAAGAGATTCAGGAAGACCTAGATGTCACCATCATGTTTTTCACTATACAAACTACACTATAGTTAACACTGAAAAAGAAACTGAGGGAAATTAAAAGCCAGGTAGGAGCAGTCATAGCAGCTTCACAAGGGAAGATTTCAAGGGAAGTGTTGCCGTTAGGAGTTTTAGAGTCAACCCTAAAAAACACAACATGCGAATGGGCGTCAAACGTTATTTTTACTAAAGATTAGCTGTATAGTTATACTACGGGGGGTTTTTGAGAGGCATAGTTATCAGATAAGGGATTAGTTGTAGACAAGACAGTTAGCGATAAAAAAAAAACATTTTATAGCTATATATTGCAACCATTTCCTAGTTCTTTCAAGGGGTCAGTAGTTATATGGACAGGGATTGAAACCATGTACATTTTGGGAGAACTCCAATCCTCAGCAGTTGACTATAAAACAGAATGTGTGTTAGATTACGAAAGATACGTGTGTGAAAGTAGGATCTTTATTCTAAAACACATCGACCTATCAAGGTGTGAACTAGAATTAGCTCATGAGGGAATACCAACTCACTGTGACTTTAGAGAATTGTCAGATCCATATCAAGTAGTGACAACGAAAGCAACGACAGTGATCTTCTGTGTAGATGCATGATCTCCACCATATGCAACGAAGACAACAATACACTGCTACTACAGGGGTCATAGATCTTCAGTGGTTTGTTTAGAGTCATCTAGGAATGGTTTATGGTGCTCAGCCGACGGCTCTACAATTCATCGACAAAGGTGTTCATGAAATACTTACATGGGGATCATGAGGCAGTTAAAGTTCCGCTTACAATGGAGACAATTACGGTTCTACAAATAGAGGATAATGGAGCGGACGAATTTTTCTTCGCAGAACGCTACACAGTTCCAGTGATTGCCGTTATGGTAGCAATAATGATGGTCACAATGTGCGTTGCAGGGGCCATCAAATTTGGATACAACCGACGGGGTAGGAAGACCCCAGCATCAGAAGTGGCTCTAAATCATGTGACAAGTTAGAAGACATTATAAACAATTGCCAATATTCGAGTCTAGTATGCAACAGAGGCACATACAAGGGGGTGACAGAGCCGTATAAAAGGCACTGGACAAATGTATAAGTGGATATATATTAAGAAATGAGGTCGACAACCTTAGTGTTTGGTGTTTTGTAAACAGGTGGAAAGAACAAAATTCCTTAGATGCTCTTGCCCATTTGCACAAGAGACCACAGGGATGCAAGTGACCTAAAATGGCAAAGTATCGGATGTTCATGACGTCACAAGAAAAGGTTGAGTGAGGTCACCAATATGTGTGCTAGATAAGACATGTACATGGGAAATGGAAAAACATACGTACATCAGAACCGGAAATAGACGACAAACTGTCGTAGTGGTAGCTAAAGACTTTAGAGATCTGAGGAGGCACTAAGATCCATCAGGAAAGGTAAAGAACATTTAAAAACAATAACATTTATTTCAGATGCAGAGAAGGGAAGTGTAGTGTGACACTTAATATTATTGAAAAACCTTAATATTTCATTGTCCGATAATAGTGGTCTCTTTATTTCAGATGGATTAGGGTGTTGCTCTTTACTATATATATATATATATATATATATATATATATATATATATATATATATATATATATATATATATATATATATATATATAAATATATATATTGTGACGTTTATAGATCTCTTCGTCTACCCAGTAATTAATTATTAGTTTGATTTGGAAAACGGCAGCCATTTCCTCCAAATATCAGCTGGTTTTTTAGTAAACGCGGGAAACCAAAACCCGCCAGCCAGAGATAGGGGGTTCCTAAGTTGGGGGAAAATAGACTCTTGTCAGCTTTAGGGACGTATCTAAAAGGGAAGGATGTAGGCAGACTGGTACTTCTTAGACCTATATCTTAAGCTCTTTTTCCTGTGAACCCTCTGCTGGCTGTATGTTCTGTTTCCAGGATTTGCCCTGCTCATGGGGGGTTAAGGCCTATCCATGGCGTTAGTGGCGCGCCTAAGAGACCAGACCTGAGACAGACCAGGCCACATTTTTCTACAAAGATCCACTGAACATGACATCCAGGTACATCTTGTGAAACAGCATATTGCCAGTCCCTTACATCCTATTATCTATTTGATCTCCATTTTCCCAATTCAATTTCAAAACCAAAAGAACTCATCCCTTTGTTTCCTCTCACTGCCTCATGGCCGCATGTTTCCCTTGTGTGATCGTCCCAGACAAATGAAGTCATTGCATACCTCAGTGAACATTAAAGTTCCTTTTCCCCAGTGTTAGAGAACGAAATAATAGTAACTGATAAAAAGAAATCCTTTTCCTTTTATCTTGTTTAATCTGGATTCTTTTCCAAATTCCCTGAGTCACGTACCAAGTCTCTCTGCCCGAAGTGTTGCATTCCCGCAAGATTATGAAACCAGCTTTTATAAATTCCATTTTGAGCCATCTATTATCCATTTGTGAGAGATTATAAGTCCACGTTGGGACCAATAGCATTTACTTTTCTCCAGGCCAGTGCAAGCCTCTTGGAAATAAATAGCTGTAAAATAATTACCTGAGCTTTCAGCCAACCTCTTGGGTTCATTTAATACGTAAAAGTGGCAACTCTTGGCAGTATCCTGGCTTGTAAATCGAGGTAAAAGTGACGACTGCTTGCCAGCATCGAATCTGGGCTTGCTTAAAAAAAGCTTGTAAATCGCGTTATCCCTTGTAAAACGAATGTAAATGTTTTTCAAAGCCGGAAAAAAACAAAGCACACTTGTGCGGAAGACACACACTGGCTCACGGTAAGGTATACCATTCATTCATTTAATATGATTATTTTATAACCAATGTTAGCTTAAGGTACGTTTTAAGTATTTTTATTACGAAGTGTTTAAAAGAGTGTTAGTTAGAAATATTATATTGTAACGACCAGAGCGCCGAGTGAATTCTATTTGTAAATCGCATTGTTCTCGTCTGACGAGACACTAACACGTGTGTAGAATAAATGCCAGAAAGTACCAGATCAAACTAGGAAGTGCTTTGCCAGGGTTTATTGCTGTATTAGAAAGCCTAGCTAGTTAGGAGTATTCTACTAATAGTTACGGCAAAAGAAGTGTACAATTCTTTTGTCTGTGATATGTTAGGGGATTCGTTTTAAACGTAGGTTTCATTCCATGTGTTGGTAACCGCTTAGCTCTCAGCTTAATTAAGCTGAGCGTACACGCTCTCCCAGGTAAGCTTCGTGCCTGCACTGCCTCAACCAACCTTCGTTTCTCACAAAGCGGCAGCCATGTTTTTTATCCCCTTTAAGCATTATCTCAACGATTTAAGCAAAGTAACGTAAGTCTTGAAAGTTTAACGTAAATAATATTAATCTCGGTACTAGTATCTATCGTTCTGCCAGAGAAATTAACGCAATTCGCCTTGAATAAGAAATTCGAATTTCACGTGTGTAATTCGCCTTCACGTTTACAGAAAATCAGCTGATTCGCCATAGCTGTGCACACCGAGCTGCCCACCCGCTCACACGTTTCACCTAGCATCGTTCACTCGCTCGCTGAGCGAAAGTTTCATTTCACTTCACACTAAACGTAACCTTTTTTCATTTACAAATGTTTGCTAACATTTCAGCTTAAAATCCTTATCGTCATTTTCGCTTGTCACAGGGACCTAGTACTACTTACGTAAAGTTAACGTAAATCTTCAAAGAGTAAATCACAAGAATTGTTAACGCAAAACGCGTCTTTGTAAAATTCATATGTAAACGCAAATCATTTCATATAAGCGCAAGCCGCTACTATTAACGTAAAAATCGTTCACCGCGAGCGCGTTATCATTTTCATAAAACGTATCCAAAGCAATTCTTTCATTAAACGTTAACGTAAGTAGATCATTTAACGCAAGTTGCGTCATATTAAACTAACATTATTAGTTCAATTAAATACAAGGGAGTTCATTCACATATATCATTTTCACCCTCTCCGAGAGAGAGAAGAGAGAGAGAGAGAGAGAGAGAGAAGAGAGAGAGAGAGAGAGAGAGAGAGAACCCATTATTCACGAAGCCAAGAGTACTACGTTCATTACTTATAGGCATGGCAGAACTAACGTTATTTTAGTCTCGTGTCTTTATTTACACTGAGCGTGATACGTACGCGCCTGTGTCCATTGCAGTTTGCAAGCATTTATTTTATTTACCGAGTACTTCAGCGAGGGACTGAGCATTTTCAATTTACCATTACCTGTCGTTGCCCGAGTGGTCTTTTCTAATTTTTTCACAAAAGACTTGCGTATACCGCAAGCCCAATTTGCACAGTGTGCCACGCAAATTCATTACTTCCAGACAAGGAAGCCTACCATCTAGGACTGGCCACCACCAGTGCACGTTCAGTCTTACCATTTTACAGTGCCACTAATTCGTGACACTGTCCATCGACTGGCTGCTGAAGTACTCCCACCTTTTACTTTCTCTCCTCCACCATAACACTCTGCCACGAACAGAGTACCATTTCTCTTCAGTATATTTAAGTATACTGCATGTAGTGTCCAGGCCACACCAGCACGATACCAGTGCTCCAAAAGGAACGCCTCCTCATAAGTGCCATTGCACCTGTACAGGCCGTACAGGTAGCCATTCTACCTGTGTGTCCGTCCTTACGGAACGCCCAACTGATTAGTGTATCCGCTATCCCGGATCACACAATCAAGGGAACGCCTCCCGAAGTGCCGCAATTCCAGCACTACTAGTGCTGCCCACGGAACGCCTCCATAAGTGCCATTGCACCTGTACAGGCCTCAGGTAGCCCTATACCTGCGTGTCCGTCCTACGGAACGCCCATTCATTAGAGTATCCACCATTTCGGATTACTCAACACGGAACGCCTCCATAAGTGCCGTGCACCTGTATTGGACCTACAGGTAGCCCATTCCAGCGTCTCCCAAGTTGGGAACGCCCTTAAGTGTGACGTACACTGCACATTCCATTTGATTGTCTCACCTCATCAGAAGGTGCCATTCCCGAAGTGCCCCAGAGCACCCAGTCTTTTCAGACTTTTTTCACTACCACGTCGCAGAACACCTTTCCAAGTGAGTGCCACTTTACCCAGTAGGCACTCCCATTCCATTCAGTACCTTTCCTGGCCGTTATTTTCATTTTTCATCTGAACCTCTACTGCAGCCTAAGGGAAATGTCTTCCCCTGCTTCCCGCGACTTCTTTGCCATAGAGCTAGAGAAGCTCCGAATCCTCATAACTCTGGGCAAGAGGCCCAGTTATACTGGACCAGCACTGGACCAGTGGATAAAGGCGCAGCAGGATGCTGCGCGCCTGCAAGAAAGGGAAGATAAGGAAAACCAGAGAAAAGCCAGAGAAACAGAAAGGAAGGCAAGGGAAGAAGAGAGAAAACACGAGCTCGCTCTCAAGGAGAAGGAACTCGAAATCAAGCGGGAGAAGGCCCGTAAGGAGAGTATCTTAGCTCGAGCCACTCTGCCAGCTTCCAGCCCTGCACCCACTGTCTCTCACAGCCTCGCCGTCTCTGGTCAACCTCTTACCATTTTATCTCCTACCTCCTCCCTTTTGGAAGAGGTAAGCCCACCAGTTAACCCCGACTTGCTTCCGAGGGTGATTCAACGGAGGTTTCCTTAACCTCCCCACGTCAAAATCACTGCCAGAGAGGACTCTTCACCTGTGCCAGAGCACACTGCCAGCCTTGGTGACTCCACATATTCGCAACCTGTGGGGGCATCTCGGCCTTACCGTCCAGTGCCACGGAAGAGGTTCTTGAACAAGTTCTGCCGTGACTGTGGCCGCAAGGGTCACATGTCGGCCAACTATGGAGGGTGCGCAAATTTTAATATTCTTGCCATCACAATGGCGTTACAAATCCTTCTTACTAGGAACCCCCAGCTAAGGGCCCTATCGCCGTCGCACCCCTCCAAGGTCATTATCAGCCAAGCCACGTCAGAGCCTACGACGACTCTGGCGCTCAAATCTCCCTGATACGGGAAGATCGAATCCCCCGAGGGGCTAATATTGACAGACGTCAATTGATAACCATTGAAGGTATCAACCATATCAAGCTGATCCTTCCGACCGTACAATTGAGAGTCACCAGACCTCATTTTTCCAAAGTATGTACTCTTGCAGTTGCAAGCTACATTCCAGGTGGTTACAACCTCCTCCTAGAGCAAGACATGAAGTCTCCCTCACAATTCAAAAAGCCTAGGGGTCCTAACCCCACAACAAATCACAACAAATCACTCCAAAGCAAGGAGTCATCGCAATTCTATCTTCCTCCAGGAAGTATGTCCACCAACAGTCTCCCCCGTTACCAAGGAGGGAGATTGATCATTCACAGTTCCGTTGCAAAACCTGCAACGTACTAGGGCACTCCACGAATTGGTGCCCTAGCCGACTACCAGCAGCGGACACTGTCCATTCTCCACAAGGCTTAGCCTTCAGCAAGAGACAGGAGCCTCTGTCTCCCATTTCCAAAGGGCACGCTGAGAGGTATTGCACCTCCGGTACCCGCCACAGGTCCAGTTTGACCTCAACACTCTGCCAGTGCCACTGGCAGCACTGGGCAGTGCAAGCTCCGTCCAGCCTGGACGTAGAGCCACCACAGAACTTGACCTCTGCGCCTGGCCCTGAGCTAGCGCGGCGCCTAACCTAATCCAGGATCCTCCTACAGGAGATCCTCCAAACATGGCACTGGAGCTTACCGCAGCCCATGGCCAATCTCCAGCCCATAAATTCTTCTTCAGCCTCACCTCTGTCGCCCGAGGATGAACCTCCGGCAGACCTTACCTTCATACCTCCTCTGGAAAACCAGGAACTGCCCGACACGGAGTCAGCCTGGAGTTTTCCCCTTACGATGGCTGTCGCAGCAGCTGAAGTGAGGGCCTCCCCTGCAGTAGGTTCCACCTCTACGACGGTTGCAGCAGATACCGAAGTAGGGTGTTTCTCCCTGCAATCCCTCAGGCTATCCAACTGCCATCTGCTCCTGAGAACGGCGTTTTCGCTGGCCTTACCCCAGAGTCGGTGCCCTCCATCTACTCCTAGGGACTGGTATAGCCAGGTCCTGGAGGAATAAGAAGAAGAAGAAGAAGGGACGTAACAAATCATTAACACACTAACCAAAGAGCCACATGCTCTCCTTGACACCTGTGCCCGAGGTACAGTGTCACATTCATTTGCAGAATGATCCTGGCACCTACCCAGAGAAGGTAGCCAGCCTGATCTCTGCCAGTAAAACTAACCCTCTAACCCCTAGCGATTGTGATACTAACACTCATGTAAATGTCATAACTACCTCATTACATTTCCATCCTGGTAATGCACTAACCACTCTCATCCTCACGCATCATTACCTTACCTCATGTATTTTAACAATTCCGTCGCTGAACTGCTGCGGTGCGTACCACACTCTGGAATGATTGCGTCTCCATTTAACTGTATTGAGTAGGTTAGGCTAATGATTTAGTACCAGGGCATTAGGTTAGTAGCAAGTAGAATTTTCAAGTAACCTTATCTAGGGGTAGAGTAGACTGTCGTCACAGACAACCCGTAGTTATTACTTAGGCTAGACTACATTACTACATTAAGTTAGTACACTTAGCATCTCCGCCTATAAGTTAGGTAGGCCACTGTAGTTAGCTGTATCGCTGCTCTAAAAACTTCAAGTTAGAGTAGGAGAACTGGGTAGTCGAGACGATCAACTCATTTAAGCCAAGACCTTCACGCTCGAAAGGGAGTGAATGCCTTCTTAACAGGGGGAGCTGTGACGTTTATAGATCTCTTCGTCTACCCAGTAATTAATTAATTAGTTGGATTTGGAAAACGGCAGCCATTTCCTCCAAATATCAGCTGATTTTTAGTAAACGCGGGAAACCAAAACCCGCCAGCCAGAGATAGGGGGTTCCTAAGTTGGGGGAAAATAGACTCTTGTCAGCTTTAGGGACGTATCTAAAGGGAAGGATGTAGGCAGACTGGTACTTCTAAGACCTATATCTTAAGCTCTTTTTCCTGTGAACCCTCTGCTGGCTGTATGTTCTGTTTCCAGGATTTGCCCTGCTCGTGGGGGGTTAAGTTGACTCCCAACACCCAGCAAAACACCTGCGATCTGCCCCAGTCTCTCCAGACGTGACCTTCGGACTGATGTCCGACCACCTGCCTTCCATTTATGCCTATCCATGGCGTTAGTGGCGCCGCCAAGAGACCCAGACCTGAGACAGAGCCAGGCCACATTTTTCTACAAGATCCACTGAACACGACATCCAGGTACGTCTTGTGAAACAGCATATTGCCAGTCCCTTACATCCTATTATCTATTTGATCCCCATTTTCCAATTCAATTTCAAAACCAAAAAGAACTCATCCCTTTCTTTGTTTCCTCTCACTGCCTCATGACCGCATGTTTCCCTTGTGTGATCGTCCCAGACAAAATGAAGTCATTGCATACCTCAGTGAACCATTAAAGTTCCTTTTCCCCAGTGTTAGAGAACGAAATAATAGTAACTGATAAAAGAATCCTTTTCCTTTTATCTTGTTTAATCTGGGATTCTTTTCCAGATTCCCTGAGTTACGTGCCAAGTCTCTCTGCCCGCAAGTGTTGCATTTCCGCAAGATTATGAAACCAGCTTTTATAAATTCCATTTTGAGCCATCTATTATCCATTTGTGAGAGATTATAAGTCCACGTGGGGACCAATATCATTTACTTTTCTCCAGGCCAGTACGAGCCTCTTGGAAATAAATAGCTGTAAAGTATTTAGCTGAGTTTCTGGCGACCTGTTTCCTCTAGAGTAAATATTCACTATAAATCCGTTTTAACGGTAAGTTTCAAGTAATTTTCACCTTGCTCTCCCTTAAACTTTTCCTGTTTACCTCATCGTAAGCCTCTCTCAAGGCCAGGCTCATACGTAAATATATATAATATATATATATATATATATATATATATATATATATATATATATCCATATATATATAATATTATAATATATATATATATATATATATATATATATATATATATATATATATATATAGTAATTAACCAACCAGGCACTGCCCAGGAAAACTGTGAAGATATTAGGAATATTTTCCTCCACCTCCTTGTACTGACTGTCCATTTTATTCAATTATTACAGTGTTAACTGTCCTATTGATCTATGAATTACTGTGGTACTTCACCGTTTTATACAGAAATTACTATACTAACTGACCCTTTTATTCATATATTATTATGCTGATCGTCCCATTTATCTAGATATCACCGTCATGACTGTTCCTTTTATGTAGGTATGACTGTACAGACTGCTCCTTTTATCCAGGTATGACTGTACAAGAGTCCCCCTTTTATGCAGGTATTACCGTAGTGACCGTCCCATATATCCAGTTATTATTATGGTGACACTGCCAATTATCCAGTTATTACTCTACTGACTTTCCCATTTATCCAAACATTACTGTGCTAACAGTCCCTTTTATCAAGATATCATGGTGACTGTACCATGTACCTATGTATTACTGTGCTGACTGTTCCTTGTATCCAGACATTACTGTGGTACCTGTCCAATTTAACCAGGTATTCATGTCATGACTGCCCCTATTTTCCCGGTATTACTGTGCTTACTGTTACTTATATCCAAATATTACTGCAACTTTCCATTTTATCCAGATATTACTGTGGTCCCTGTCCATTTACCCAAACATTACTGTGCTGACCCCCCCTATTCCGTGGCCCCCTTTATCCAGGTGGTATTTCTGTGATGGCTGTGCTATTTATCCAGGTATTACTGTACTTTACGTCCCGTTTATCCATTTATCCCGGTATCACTGTACTGTATGTCCTGTTCATCCAAGTATCACTAAACTGATTCTCCTTTTTATCAAGGTATCACTCTGGTGACACAGCTATTACTGTGTTGACTGTCCATTTCATACATATATTACTTTGGTGACTGTCCCATTTACCACCCACTAAAACGAAACACATCTATATATGTGTATATATATATATATATATATATATATATATATATATATATATATATAATGGTAACTGTTTGGCCGATTTAGACAAAAATTAGGCACATGGCCATCATTTTAGCTGACTTAGATAATAGGTTAAGTTTTTATCTTTAGACTCGTAAGCCTGTTACCTTTCCTTTTTCTTCTCCCCTTTCCCAGTACCACCACTTCCCACCTTCCATTTCCCTTTTGTAAGTTAGCTATATGTGGTAACCAAATGACCTATTTAGATGAAATTGGTTACTTGGAAAGCATTCAACCCAACTTTGATCACAGGATAGTTTCACATCTATACAGGCCCCTTCCCCTTCCTCATCTCCCTTCCTTTTGCAACTTAGGTATGTGGCAACTGTTTGACTGATCTAGATTAAATTTGATGTTTGGCCTTCATTTTACCCAATTTAGATAATAAGGCAGATTTCCAACCATACCCCTACCCCCTTTCCCTTCCCCCATCTCCACTTCTTTCCCTTTGTATATATATTATATATATATATATATATATATATATATATATATATATATATATATATATATATATATATATTATATATATATATAGGTCCAACCGGTTACCACTTAAGTTAGGGACAAAGGGTGAAGGGTGAGGGGGGATTGGGAAGGGGAAGGGAACAGATTTAAACCTACTTATTATCTTAATTGGGTCAAGTAATAGCCACTTGCCAAATTTTGTCCAGATCAGTCAGCAGTTACCACATAAGCTACAAAGGGAAGGAGGAAAGGGGAAGGGGATGGGGGGAATGGGAGAGGGTATGTGGGAAGGGGAAGGGGATTTGAAACCTACCCTATTATCTACTTATGGTCAAATCATGGTCATGCCCGAAGTTTTGTCAAGATCAGTCAATAGGTTACTACATAAGTTACAAAGGGAAAGAAGTGGAGATGGGGGAAGGGAAAGGGGTATGGTTGGAAATATCTGCCTTATTATCTAAATTGGGTAAAATGAAGGCCAAACATCAAATTTAATCTAGATCAGTCAAACAGTTGCCACATACCTAAGTTGCAAAAGGAAGGGGGATGAGGAAGGGGAAGGGGCCTGTATAGATGTGAAACTATCCTGTGATCAAAGTTGGGTTGAATGCTTTCCAAGTACCAAATTTCATCTAAATAGGTCATTTGGTTACCACATATAGCTAACTTACAAAGGAAAAGGAAAAGGTGGACGGGGGAAGAGGAAAGGAAAGGGCTACGGGTTTGAAGCTAACCTATTATCTAAGTCGTCTAAAATGATGGCTATGTGTCTAATTTTGTCTAGATCGGCCTAATGGTTACCATTTAAGTTACAAAGGGACGGGGGGATGGGGAAGAGGATTGGGGTACGGGTTCTAGCCTACCTTATTATGTAAGTTGAGTCAAATGATGGTGATGTGCCAAAGTTTTTACAGATTAGTTAAACAGTTACCACTTTTTATCTAGATCAGTCAATCAGTTACCATATAAGTTACAAAGGGAAAGGGGAAGGTGAATGAGGGATGGGGGAAGGGGAAAGGTGAGGAGCTACAGGTTTGTAAGCTTCTCTATTATGTAAGTTGGCTCAAATGGTGGCCATGTACCAAATTTTAAATAGATCGTTTAACAGTTACCACTTAAATTATAAAGAGAAAGGAAAGGGGAAATGCGTCTGAAACCTAACCTATTATTCAAGTTGGGTGAATTGATGGCCACGTAACAATTTTTTACCAGATTGGTCAAGCAGTTACACATGTAAGTTACCAAGGGAAGGGGATGGGGATGGGGAGAGGGAAGGGTAGGGGCTATACATTTGAAACCTACTCTATTATCTAAGTTGGGTCAGATGATGGTCACGTGGCGAATTTTATCTAGATGGGTCAAGTGGTTCGGATATCTATAGTGAATAATCATATGGAGACACAAAAATTCACCTAATATAATATGTATCTTATTCTTTCCCACCATTATCCCTACACTAGGGGGTTGATTGCCTGATGCGCCTTTCCTTGCAACATCAGGCAGGGTTGAATATTTGGAAAAGGGGTTTTTATGACCGCATGCCCTTGCTGTCATCAACCACAGTTATTGGCGGTGGGCCTCGCCTTTGACTAAAAAGTCCACCTGGAAGTCAGTAGTTTCCACAGTTATTGGCAGTGGGCCTAGCCTTTTGCTAAAAAAGTAAGACTGCAAGGCAGCAGCTGTTCTTTTGTTCGCCTTTTACGACACGCAGGACCTACGGTGGTAGTATTCTTACACCCCTACCACAGGGTAGACCCAAGATAATATGTATACTATGTATGTAATAAAACTCGACAGTATATTTACACATATACCTGAACTTTATAATAAGGACAATTCACTGTTGGCCCACATTACAAGTAATACACACACACACACACACACACATATATATATATATATAAAGCTCCGATCCAGCAAAAATGACAACCAGAAGACAGAGGAGACATCGGTGGGGCTTAAACACAAAGGATACAATTCACCTCATATCAAATTTATAGTAATTTTTAAGAGACATTAAAGACAGAAGAACAGTAAGAGCATTTCAAGGCTTAACAGCAGATGGAAGGAGATATTCAATGAATCAAGGATTACCGGTTCCCAAAAGAAAATATGAGAACAGAATAACATCGGTCTTAAGAGACCGACTGATCAAAGGGGGACCTTTCGCATAGAGATCAATAGGATTGTATCTTGCGAGTTATACATTTTCTCTCTAGGAAAAACGAACATTCTTTCTATTAAAGACACACACTCTCTCTCTCTCTCTCTCTCTCTCTCTCTCTCTCTCTCTCTCTCTCTCTCTCTCTATATATATATATATATATATATATATATATATATATATATATACAAACACGTACATGAGCGCGCACGCACACGCTCACACACACACACTCAAACACACACACACACACACACACATTTGATCACATTAGCGTGTTTCATATACGTGCATTAAGTTTCAAATGTCTTTTAATATCCACGAGAGGACAAAATTATCAACTAGAAAATTCCCTTCGGTTAACATATATGAAAATGTATTAAATCCGAGGTAGAGCGAATTAGCTATTAAAAGACATTTGTAGCTTAATGCATATGTACATATATATATATATATATATATATATATATATATATATATATATATATATATATATATATATCTATATATATATATATATATATATATATACATACATATATATATATATATATATATACATATATATACATATATATATATATATATATATATATATAATTATATATAATATCTATATATATATATATATATATATATATATATTATATATATATATATATATATATGCATTAAGCTACAAATGTCTTTAATAGCTAATTCGCTCTACCTCGGATTTAATACATTTTCATATATGTTAACCGAAGGGGAATTTTCTAGTTGATAATTTTGTCCTCTCGTGGATATTAAAAGACATTTGAAACTTAATACACGTATATGAAACACGCTAATGTGATCAATATTCATATATATATATATATATATATATATATATATATATATATATATATATATATATATATATAATACCATACTAGACTTTACTTGCTAATATTATTAGATAAACAATTATCTTTGTTGAAAACATTTAGTTACTTTTGAAAAGCACATATTACGGGGCAAAAATAAAATCAGCTTGAACCGGCCTTTTAACCGGCTCGGCGAACGCGGAATCAGAGAATTTATTTCTGGTGATAGAAATTCATTTCTCGACACGGTGTGGTTCGGATCCCACAATAAGCTGTAGGTCCCGTTGCTAGGTGACCAATTGGTTCCTAGCCACGTAAGAATATCTAATCCTTCGGGCCAGCCTTAGGAGAGCTGTCATCAGCTCAGTGATCTGGTAAAACTAAGATATACTTAACTTTTGAAACCGGCCCTTGTCAAGCGAAATCTTTGAAGGCAACTAATAAGGTTGTTCAACTGAAACTCGTTACCGGATGACGATTATTGTCATTACTCAGTGGAAAGTCAACGGCCTAATGTGACGCGTTTTGCATTTACCAGACCACTCTAGCTTAATTTGGCTTTTTATTATACAAACCCCTAAATAAAAGATAATGTAAAAACAAAGGTCTCAAGACCTCGGCTAAAGGTTGAGTAAGAAGAGGTGAACATGAACGCTAAATTTGCACTGCATAGACCTAAATTTGTGTGTGTGTGTGTGTGTGTGTGTGTGTGTGTGTGTGTGTGTGTGTGTGTGTGTGTGTGTGTGAACGAAATAAAAGCGAAAGTAAAGTTGTTAATGTAGACATTATATTTCATTATATCTGATACAAAATATTTCAAGCATCCGACTTTGATGCTTGATTTTCGGAAAGAAGACATAGGGGGAAACACCAGCGACTACCAACCCTTATCACGGTGGACAGGTCTTATTCACTCGATATTTAAATGGTGAAAAAACAAGAATACAATTACAACACCAAGCATACCCTTCAAAAGATTGAAGTTTCGTCAACATAATGTGATATATGAAAGCCCCATACGAACTAAAATAAGCATGTGACGCTCTTCGTAAAATATGTTTTCAAGGCAGTTTTGAAATCCAATATGGCGGCTACCGCTGTGGATATACAGGTTCTGATCAGTGACGACAACCATCTTTCCCAGCCTTCCCAGCACTCATTTGAACAATGTTAGCGTGTATATGTAACGTTTATTGATCTTACTCAAGATTGCAGTTGTAATCAGCACAATAAAACAACATTTTGTTGCCTATATTACTGAAAGTATGAAACTTTTTATTCCCGGGGTCATGGTTTGAACTGAATTCATTCTTACCTTGTAATCGGTGGTTTTTATCCTTACTGCCATCACAACTGAAACTCCACAGTGCTTATTTGATTGTTATTATACACATTTTTATCTCAATTCACTCCACATTGCACTTTAAACAAGTTGCTGTTCCTGGTTCCTAAGCGCGCGCGCCACAAACACAGTTACGAACAGCAGACGACGAAACTGGTAAAGTTTGGATTCCATAAATTGTTTACTTTACTCGTTATTAGTTCAACTTTACTTTGTTATTTAAAATTTTTAATTTAATTCATGTATATTATCCCTTTTTTGCAACCAAATTACCCCGAAAAATTACAGATATTTCTAAAGTAGATACAATCCAATGTTTCTAACCTTTTCGTACATCTGGCTGCCGAAAACCATAGAGGAACGACTACGGATAAGTGGATTTTATATATATATATATATATATATATATATATATATATATATATATATTGTGCTTTTTTTTTTGCTAGCACTTTTCATTGATTTAAGTCTATATTGTATTTTGAATTTCTTTAATAACTGTATGCCAGAAATAAATGTAACCTTTCATGTTTGCATGCTAAGAATGGCAAAATCATCGTTCTGCCAACCATTAGTGGAGGCTTTCCACACATACGCCCGACTTCATTCTTATAAAAAAAAACTTTTGTTTGTTTTCCATGAATTCTAGTTGTCATAGTAATGCAATAATGATAAAATTGCTTTAATATTTCTGCATATATACTTCCAATACATAGCCTAATTTCAACCAATTTCAACGTTTTGTGTGTAGTCTTATACCCAGTTAGAGGTCGTGAACACATACCGAATGGCAACAGAGAGAGAGAGAGAGAGAAAGGAAGGCGAAGGAAGAAGGACAGGGTGGAGGGGGAGAGAGGGTAGCTGGAGCTTTTTACGCGTGTTCGTATCCATTTTCTGGATAATGGAGTTTTTGTCTCTTGGTACAAGGACAGGTGAAGTTATTCTTTACGATAGTGATTCACGATACTCTTATAAATTACGGCACTGCGTGTAATGCACTATAGTAAAATCTCGTTCTGAAACGAGTGTTCGTTACAAAAATAGGTATTGCCCAAAAAACGTGCTTGCACTGTCGCTGAAACCCATAGTAGGTATGCTTCTTAGTTGTCAATCAAGTTTTTTGTAATCAAGTATTTTTTTACAAGCTAGCTATTGAATAAATTTGTATTTTTCACAATCAAAACATATGCCCGCTCAATGCTAACGTTCCTCTTTTAACGACTTTCTGTCATGCAAATTCGGCCCATAATTTCTTAGTGGTGCGAAAACAGAGGCCCAGGGACCGAAAACGATTGCGTCACACTACGGTGATAATCCGGCAGTAAAACATCTGCATATATCCAAAAAGTAATAATAAAGATATTATATGCGCATTACGAGTTATAACAATTACATGAATAGCTGATAATCTGCATGAATAACTGGTAAACTGTTCTGTAAGAAAGTTGAGTAAAGCAATTATTTACAATAGTACGAAAGCCAAGATGTCGTGACTCATAAATACAGGACTTAAAAACGAAACGTTCTAATTCCAAAAAATAATTACTTAAATTTGAGTCAGAATCGCGTTACAATTCAATAATGAATATTTTCAAATTAATCATCATAAATATGTAAAATATACATGTTTTACTATTTATTTAAAAAAATGATCGAAGTGCACGTTTCGTCGTCGTCTTCTACCAAAACAGTTGTTTACTAACAAAAACAAGCTGGTAAGGGACCGTGTTCCGATTGATGTGATGAAAGTGCCCCAGCGTCTGTGGGTGCAAGTGGTGTGCGGATTTATCACAGGAAATGGGAAGTTTATTGACACAAGCGACTCCGTAAACATCGAGATGGCGTCAATCTTCTAAATATTTCGAGTTTTAAGTAAAAATGTTGAACGCGTTTTGGTGAGATTTGGACTGCCGTGTACACCCTTTTCACTACCCTCTGTTTAAATCTTAAAAATTGGCCTTAATTTCTAACTTTGGAGAAAATACTTACTTCGAAAGGAGAGTAGAGGTCTTTAGCTCCGTTTCTCACCAGCAACAAGTCGCGACTGATGCCCATCTCCGGTGTCAGGACGCGTTATAATGTACTTTTTTTGGGGTTGTACACATTGATCGTACATGGTCCACCCCTGTACCATGCGGTTTTTTACCCTATTTCGAAGACACGTCTCACGCGGTATATTCCATGATGAATATACGCTTAATTTTCCATCCATAGGTCATTCATGAAGAGATCAACAACATAAAAAAAAATCTACACGTTTCCCTAATATTAAAAATACAACAATGACAAAAATAACAGAGAAAATATCGTACTATGCAACAACACAATATGTAGGTTTTAATTAGAGGTTGGCCTAGTCCTAGCAACAAAGCAAACCATTATTATTTACATAAAATCATTCAATAACATAGAAATTAACAAAAAATCACAACTTTTGGGGAACACTAAAAACCATTGCCGGTTGTGAGGATAATTTCCAGTTCCGAAAAAAAGTGAAGCTTTACTGCAATATCAAATTTGAAAGCCTTGCACCCAGTTCCAAAATCGACTGAAATCAAAATACCCAATTCTGAGTTCTAAATTTGCCAGACAACGAAGAGACCATCAACCTTTTCTGAACAACTTTATCAAAATCATCTTGCAAGAATTAAGGTAGCAAGATAAAAGCCGGCTCGTGGAAACGACAAGCAAATAATAGGTACCTCAAATGACAAATTAAATAATAACTCACCTCAAAAAATTGTTTGGCGTCATTATTTACGATTCATACAACATGGGATCAAAGTTTTGTGCTACTCTACTCACACTAGATTTTGAGATCGAACTACTGCTGCTTCTACTTACTGTAGCAATTAAATTTCATGGAGGACTGATCTCTCTTGGAATGTTTATGAAAAAAAAAAAAAAAAAAAAAAAATAAAAAAAAAAAAAAAAAAAAAAAAACTGGCCAAGTTATAACACTCACCAAACTCCGCGTGTACACAGCTAACTGGATAGGCCTAGTCTTTCTCGGCTTCGTAATCGTCACTGCCAGACACAACTTTCGTGAATCCACAGGATTCGTCGATGCATTTCCGACGCATATAAAACTTTTCGTTCACTTTATGCCTTATTTCTCCGTATTTAACTGGCTGGCATACACGTAGCCTAAGCGACTTTCCCTCCCAACATGAGTGCACTGATCGCGCTTCCCACGTCAGGCTGTTGCTTCATCTCACCTGTTGAATCCCCAGTGCCACTAGGCCAGCTACCAGCATCCACAACATTATCACCATCATCATCAGTAGCCCTAACATCATGGTCACCAGTCACTATTAGTGTGAATAGGCATAAAGTTAGCTTCGTCTACATTGCCACAATCATCATCGCAATCTTTGTGATATCAAGAGTTTACACCGCCATGGGACATGCTTCCCTCTGGCTACCTCAGAAAGTAAATCGTCGGCTTTGTACGCCCTGAACTTAAACAAACACTACTTTCTAGGGTACTGCTCTCAAGACGATCATAACTGTTACCAGCATTATTTCAAAAGCCAATAATAACACAGAGATGATGACTCGACACAGAAAATCAGAAAATACTAGGATTGTTTTTCACCCGACGTTTACAATACACGGCCACGTGCGGGAAGGAAAGTTCAAGGAACTGAAATACTGAAGTGATGGTAGAAAAACAGAAGCAAACAAAGTACCACACGTATAACAAGCCAATCATAACGGAGTTTAGTTTTTCACTAGATTTTTATTGGTCAATCTCTCAGCTCTATCCGTCAACATTTAAAAAACGTAGCACCGCCTTGCTCTATGATGAGTACATATCGTTCTTTTCCCAAAACGTGTGAAGTAAAATGGAGGTTCTCGAAACTTCATGCCCTGTAAATGCCGAAGGTTTAGTTAAGACTACGTATTGACTATAGAGGTCAGTTTTCATAGAATTGTGACAGTAAAGAGCATACTTTAAATTAATAATATGCTCAATAAAGGTTGGGTGTGGCAATAATATTTTGACATTCTAAGTAATGTAACTGAACCTCACGCAGACTTTAGACTTCCAGGAAAGTTTTCATTTACTTTATTTATTCTGATATGTCACTAATGACTTTATGTTCACTTGAGATTTCAAAGCACTTGTGTCACATATAATACCTGAAGCCAACGAAATTACAATCTTCAGAGACTATATATTGTGGGGTGTTTTCATGCACTCCTTAACTCTCCATGTCAGGCTTCTCTGCCTCCTCCCCAACGTCTCTCTCTCCCTCTCTCTCTCAACCACCTCACTCACACACACATTTCACTACTCTTCTTTTTCCACTCTTTCTCTCCACAGCTCCTCCTCTCCTTCTTCTTCTCCCCTTCATAACGTTTTCCAAGGCTTTAGTAAGGGGAAGCGAGTTCCCTGCCGACTGGAACGGGGAAGAGGAAGGGGGTGGGGAATGGGATATGGCAGGCTAGGGAGATGGAAGGAGTGAAGGGGGTTAGTGACCATGAATGAAGAGTCAAATATTTCATACTGATGAAATGTATATACGTGACGTGTGACCTTAATCAGAAACCGACGTGTTTTATACTAGTTTGATGAGACCTGTGCGCGAATATGCAGTTGTAGAGAGAGGAGGAGGACAGCTACTTCTACTAATTAGATAAAATTCAGGATTGAAAAACGTAAGGGAAGGGAAGCGAAGAAGCCATCACACTCACTGTAGTCCTTCACATGCAGAACGCAGTGCAAAAGAACAAGAAGAAAGGCGCGTACTACTCGCTCTGGAATTCGGCGTTGTTATCTCCCCTACCCTCCCAAATAGTCCCAATCCCCAACCATCCCTGCCCCACCAGGGCGTACTAACCGGTTTGAAGCAGGTGGATGTCTGTGTCATGTCTCCCTTATTGTCACCCCGGGGGGAGGACAAACAAGATCAGATCCACTCGGATTTTATTATTTCAGATTATTCAGCAAATAAAAAGCAAAATTCAAGCAGTTATTGCTTTATACCATTCACTGTAATTCAACCTTGAATCAATCTTGTGAAGATCCATACCTGTTTACGTTCAACCAATGAAACAAAGAAAACCAGTCATTCTATTTTATATTGCTGCAAGCTTATTTCTGTTAATCATTGGAACATAATGATTTGTAAAAATACGAGCAGTTGACCACCGAACAGTTTTGGGTTAGGTTAGGATAGGTTAGGTTGGTTGGTTTTTTCACAGGGAATATCTGTAAAGATTAGAACCTCAGGTAAAAAAAAAAAAAAAAGTGTACGTTGTAGGACCCTTGTTAGTTTTACAAGATTGTGACAATGTAGCACTGAACTCGGCTCTTAAACTCTAAGGTTTTTTTAACGATGGGTCGTACATGAATCAATAATTTATTGGTCGATCGTAAATGTATACAGATATAACATTTATTAGGCAATTTTACTATTAAATTTCATGATATACAAAAGGTTTCAAAATCGTTCATTTAACATTTTCGTTTAACTTCTCAAGTGTCCACGGCTGCTTTTTAGTTACCATTGATAGATAAGTCGATATTCGGTTTCACCTATTATAGGTTTATCAAGAGCATTCAAATCATAAAGGCGGGGGGGGAGACGGGGGGAGAGAGAGAACGTATGCATGAATTCCCGATTAGATGACGTTGTCACTGAGTTATTCTTTTGTAAGGACTATTCTATATAGATAAGTACTGTCACTGTCTACGATGTAGTATCGTCAGAACCACTGAAGTGGAAGAGACTCCTCAGTAAACTATCCAGAATTATGATGGGTTACTTTGAAAAAGTTAGTGAGAGAAGAAATTTAATAATGGACATGATCAGGAGTGAATTTACGGCAATAAACGGCGATCTGTTAACATTGCTCTCCATATTTTGAAAAGTAGCGTTGATGTGAAACTCTTCTTCTTCGAGAGTGGTAGATAATTGACGCCGAAAAAGTCGAAAAGAAACGGTCGGGGAAATATGTGAATATGGAAGAGAGAGAGTATTTTCTCCCGGCGAGCTATCCGTCGGCATAATATCCTTTAGGGATCCACAAGGCAAAGGTGTGTGTTTTATTGGCGATTTATACCTAATTATATATCATTAGAAAGGTAATATTATCTACTGTACTTTCGTGTATAATAATGTTCTCGATAAAATGCGTAGCTTAGGAGTATAAGACGAAAATGTGAATAAATCGCGATTTTGGCCCTTAAAAATTTTGCTAGTGGCCCCGGACGTTAGATGTTTTTCTTCTTCTTCTTCTTCTTCTTCTTCTTCTTCTTCTTCTTTCAATACTATCAGACCACACTGTTGAAGGAATTTTTTGGTTATAAATTTTTACCGGTTCGACCCTTAGATTCCCTTCCTAATCACGTATACAAATGGAATGTAAACGTCAGGACCTGTACAGGCAGATGCTAGAAACGCTCCCTCAATACGTGTGTGCACAATTTTTTAATAATATCCAGTTTTTATCCATTTCTTTCTATAATTCGCTATTATCATTACTTTTTTCTTCTTCATTTAACCTTTACACTGAGAAATAATTATTCTGGTTAGAATCATACTATACGTTTTTAAGAAAACCAATATTTTTTTTCACTAAATATCCTAAATCTATCAATGATATCCAGTTTTTATCTAATTCTTTCTATTAGTGGCTAATATCATTACTTTTTTCTTCGCCATATAACTCTTACACTTAGAAATAATTATTCTGGTTACGATCACATACTTTTTCATTTTTTCATGACTGAAGTAAATACACACGTTTTGCCATCATTTTTTTTCGCATATCCTCTTCATACTTTCTTATCAGGCACTTAATTATATTTTGTTTATTTTTTTCCCTTTCTATTTGATTTATGTAATTTATCGAACCCGACAGAAGCGAACTTAAGGAACTTCATTGGGAACATTTTCAAACCCGTGCAATACCACCTTCACAAATTGTGTAAAATATATATTATTATTCAGCATTACACAGACAGTTTATAGGGGCAATGTTATATATCAATATTACAGCGAAGCGGTTTTTAGGAAATGCCTGTTAGAAAGGTTGAAAAACAAAATTCGGAAAAAATACACTATCAGGTTTTAACATCACCATTTGTCGAATCATAGGTGCTATACTAATACCACAAAGTACCATCATGATATATCATTAGAAAGGTAATATAATCTAATTTAAGTTCGTATATAGTAATGTTTTCGATAAAATGCATTGTTTAGGAGCATAACACGGAAATGTTAAAATAGAAATCGCAATTTCGGGGTGTTTTTGCCCCCTTACAAATTTTGCTAGGGGCCCCAGGCGTTGGGGAATTTTGTAATACTTGGGACCTATCAGATCACATTGGTGAAGGCATTATTTGATTACACATTTTTGTTCCGGGTTCAGCCAGTCTTGATGCTAAAATTCCCTTACTATATATAAAAGGGTTGGGGGCAGGGGGCGCGAGCGCATTCGTAGTCACAAAAACATTACCTGTCATTTCGGTTAGGTTTATCCGTGAAGCAATTAAATAATGAATATATAAGTTAGGGTATAAGAAAAGTTACCTGTGTATTTTAATATTGGAAATGTTAACTAATCTCGAAAACAGAAATGTCAATGACGTGTATATGAAGAAGTCACTTACTCGGTTGAGATCATTAGATTTACTGGATGGGACCCACCTCTTCACGTCAAAGCAGATGCCATATAGTGCTTATTAGCATAGGTATTGGGCGTATTTCTCGTATTCGCCAGTATAGGTTGAAAGAAGAGTGGGTATCCGATGCATTCCGTTGGCGGTCGAAACAAACGCACCTGTATGCATGAAGGCCTGTGGATACGTGTCAGCCAATGTACGTAATAGGCCAAGAGGGAGAGAGAAGATCACGTTCTGTCGTGTGGCCGTCTTCAACTTTCCCGCCTGTTTCCAAGCATCGTCATAGAGTGAGATAGTGCCCGTATGCACACGTACGAATTGAGTGCTCTGTTTCTCGCATCTGCCTAAACAAGTTCAGAAGGAAGGAGGAAGGGAGGGTCAAAGGGAGGATGGGACTTCTCCGTCAAATGTATTGTAAGGCTTGTATGTGTTAGAGGGAAAGTAAGTTTAGTTACGTCAGGTCAGGAATAATGAAAGAGTGATATAGGGTTTAAGTTTAGGGGAGGTTGGGGGGAGGGGGAGCCGTTAGGTTAGAAGGGAAGGGGTTGCTTACGTCACCTTAGTTTACGGAAGACTTGTGCTGAGTTTGGGCGGGAAGGGAGGTGGGACAGGGGATGTGAAAGTGAGCAGATCTGAGTGGTTTCCCTCTATCCTACGGCTTTAAAATTCTCCCTCTGTCTCTCTGTCTCTCTCTGTCTCTCTGTCTCTCTCTCCTTTTAATCTGTTATGAATAATCGTATTTGCCTTTTTTCAACGATAAAAGATTAAAAACAGGAGCTTATATAATTTGCACAGGGTTTCCTTAAGTAAGTAATCAAAATCCTACGACTTTTCCATTTGTTCGTTCTTAGACGTAACTAACACAAGTTCTTATAACTTTTTCTCTCCTGTCTAAAGTACGGCTTGATTATCGAACTTATGTCGATTTCAGCGAGGGTAAATATTTCAACGTCGTACCCTGCTTATTAGCGGCTCCCTTATGTTCGTTGAATATATTTTGAACAGTCTGCCAGGGGATGAGAATCATTTGATTAGAAAAGTAATGGCGACGCTCCTCCTGTTGTCCTTTGTAAGTAGTTATAAATGGGGCTAGCAACTCCATCCCGACATGAAATCGTGGAATTTTGCTACAGATATCTGCAATAGACAACAATAAGGCAAAGAAACCTAAACAGGATTGCTTAAACCTACACGCAAAGATAAATAGAAAAGTTAGCAAAACCATAAAGAATAAATACACAAAAGCTGGCTATGAAATTCCCCCAGAGAACTGAAGCATCTTATTGGTCTTCTGGGAAATAAATTGAAATTCATCCTTTGCATCGGAGCAACACTTGCTTTTATTTGGATCATATGCTAGTTCACATTTGCATATTTGCATGAGGTTAGTCTCAGCCACTTGCGCTTTTGAGTAAGGGTCTGCAGTGCCTTGGCAACTCCAGTAGAGCCTCAGGTTTGTCGCCATGAGATTTTTCCCTTAAAAGAACCATCGGCGTCTTCTCTTCTTCTCTGCTCTGCGGTGCGGAAAAACTACAAAATCTAAAGGAAGTTAAATGGTTCCCTGGCTTAAAAATGACTACCTCTCTCTCTCTCTCTCTCTCTCTCTCTCTCTCTCTCTCTCTCTCTCTCTCTCTCTCTCTCTCTCTCTCTCTCTCTTTCCCCATAAATTTGCTTTTAATCTGCGGTATGAGTAATAGTATTTGCATTTTTTTTTAACGATTAGGAAATAGGGCTTAATGTCCATTTGCTCGTTCTGAAACTTAACACAAGTTTTTATTTCCTGTCTACAATACGGCTTGATATACAAACTTATAGTCGATCTCAGTAAGTGTAAAATTTCATTATCGTGCCCTCCTAATAAAATTATTAAACGTGCGTAAGATTTCGTGTATGACAGATTAGAAACAGTGGACAGTATAGATAATGTAACAGAAAGCGTTTTTTTTTAATTCAAAGCTGACCTGATCTGTAAAGGGATTAACCCTCTCCATTGACGGAGAAAATATTTGTTTCTATTGCATTGCAGTTGCGTCAAGGTCTTGTTCATGGTCATACTTAGAGGTTAAAGGTTTAAATAAGGATTTAGCCTCAGCCATAACTTCCGAACCATATGAGATAGACATCTTATTTAACATAATCTACCAATGACGTTTTGGAGCTTGAATTCAATGTCAATTTCAAAGTCGTGTGTAAAGATCAGAGGTCAGATAAGAATGTAATGTTGGCCATAATTGATAAAGGATACAAGAAAAAGACTTCCCATTGGGATGCACATATCGTTCTGTGCCAATGCATCGCATGAGGTCGACATATAAAATGTCATTAGGGCTTAAAGGCACTTAGCTGGGATGCTTAGTAATTACCATATGGCTTTTCACCCAAAAGAGAATTGGGCACTAGCATGATATCTATAGAGTATTCGGCAAATATTTATATAGGATGAGGATGCTAGGACTACACCTACCCATGCAAATTTCTATCTTATGAGCTGGTATATGGCTTTATTGGTGTTAGCTTAACTTTCGTGATCAAATGACTGACGTTACAGCAAAACACACACACACACACACACACACACACACACACACATATATATATATATATATATATATATATATATATATATATATATTCATACATAAAAACTCTCTCTCTACAATCATTATTAATTCTCTCTCTCTCTCTCTCTCTCTCTCTCTCTCTCTCTCTCTCATTGGTTTCCTAATATAATTACTCCGATTTGTTAGTTTTATTGCGCAAAACCTAGTATATATATATATATATATATATATATATATATATATATATATATGTATATATATATATATATATATATATATATATATTGTGACGTTTATAGGTCGTTCGTCTACCCCGCAATTAACTAAATAATTTGATTTGGAAAACGGCAGCCATTTCTTTAGAATATCAGCTGATTTTTAGTAACCGCGGGAAACCCAAACCCGCCAGCAGAGATAGGAAGTTCCCCAGTGGGGGAAAAGAGTCTTTTATCAGCTGTAGGGACGTATCTCAAAAGGGAAGGGTGTAGGCAGATTGGTACTTCTTAGACCTATACCTTAAGCTCTCTTTCCTGTGACCCCTTCTGCTGGCTGTATGCTTGTTTTCCAGGATTTGCCTTTGATCGTGGGGGGTTAAAGCTGACCTCCAACCCCCAAGCAACCCAACTGAATTCTGTCTCAGTCGGCTGCGAGACGTGATCTCGGACAGAGGTCAAATTGCCAGCCTCCCAAAATTAGGCCTACCCACGTCGTGCTGGTGGACACGAACCCCAGACCTGAACAGAGGTCAGGCCGCATTCTTCTACAAGGATACACAGAATATTGCATAAAGGTACGTCTGAAAGTGTAAACTTCAACCCAGCACCTTTTACTACCATACGACTCTTGCTAAATTCATTTTCAATTCTCATTTTTACCCCTTCTACATCAGAGGCCCTTTGTCCTCATCGGGCCACGTGCTCCCCTTTGTGACTTGTTAAAGACCAAGTTTTCGTGCATACCTCAGTGAACCATTCGAGTTTACCTTCCCCAATGTTAGAGAATTAATCAGCCTTAATCAAAGCAAGAAGTCATTTTTCCTTTTATCTCGTTTAATCTGGGATTCTTTTCCAGATTCCATGAGTCACGTGCCGTCTCTCTGCCACAAGTGTCATTAACCCAAGTGAATGAAAATCAGCTTGAATTGAATGAGACTATAAGCCCCAACGTGGGGGCCAATATCATTTAACTTTTCTCCAGGCCAGCACGGGCCTTTTTGTAAATAAATAGTTTTAAAGTAACGAGCTGAGTTTTCTGGCGACCTTCCCTCTAAAGAAGAAATTAACTATCAGTTTACGGTAAGTTCAAGCAATTCCCTCTTGAAATCCCTCAATTATTTCCGTTTGTACGTATCTAGCTTCTCTCAAGGCCCTATATACGTAACATTGTCGACCTTCGCCGAGGATATGAACCTAGCTTGCTTAAAAAAAAGCTTGTAAATCGCGTTATCCGTTTGTAAAAACGTAAACTGTAAATTATTTTACAAAAAGTAAATCAAGCACACTTGCAGGGAAAGAAGACACACTGACTCACGGTAAGGTATTCCATTCATTAATATGATTATTCTATAACCAATGTTAGCTTAAGGTACGTTTAAGTATTTTTATTGTAGAAGTGTGTTAAACAAATGCGTAGGTAGAAATCTTATTATTGTAACGGCGAATGCGCCAGAGCTTTATTTTAGCGGCGAGCAAACAATTTGCCCCGCGAATTCTCTGTTGCTTTGTGCTGTCCTCGTCGGACGAGACCGAGCACGTGTGTAGAATAGATGCCAGAAAAGAACCAGATCAAAACTAGGAAGTGCTTTGCCAGGGTTTATTGCTGTGTTTGAAAGCCTAGCTAGTTAGGAGTGTTTTACTAATAGTTACGGCAAAAAAGTGTACAATTCTTTTGTCTGTGATATGTTAGGGTATCCATTTTTAACTTAGTCTTCATTCCAAGTGTTGGTAACCGCTACCTCTCAGCTTAAATTCAGCTTAGAGCATTCTCGCGCCTGCGCGGTCTCAACCAACCTTCGTCTCATTCACAGCGGCAGCCATGTTTGTTTCCTCTTTCAACATTATCTAAACAATTTAAGCAAAGTAACGTAAGTCTCGAAGTTTTACCGTAAATAATATCGATCTCCGGTACTAGTATCTATCGTCCTGCCAGAGAAATTAACGTAATTCGTCTTGAATAAGAAAGTAGAATTTTGTGTTGTAAATTGCCTTCGCATTTACAGAGAATCAGCTGTTTTTGAACGACATGCTGTGCGCTAGCAGCGCTACCAGCTCGCTCACATGTTTCACCTCGCATCGCTCACTCACTCGCTCGCTGAGCGAAGTTTCATTTCAACTTCCGCAACTTAACGTAACCTCATCACAATTGTTTGCTAACATCGTTTTAAAATCCTTACCGTCATTTCACTGTTCACAGGGACCTAGCAATCTTACATAAAGTTAACGTAAATCTCAAGTAGAGTAAATCACAAGAATTGTTAACGTAAAAACTCGTCTTTGTAAAATTCATATTGAAACGCAAATCATTTCATAAGCGCAAGCCGCTAACATTAACGTAAACATCGTTCACCGCGAGCGCGATCATCATTTTCATAAAACGTTATAACCAAAAGCAATTCTTTCATTAAAAACGTTAACGTAAGTAAATCATTTAACGCAAGTTGCGTCATATTAAACGAACATTAGTAGTTCAATTCAAATATAAGGGAGTTCATTCATATATCATTTTTCACCCTCTCCGAGAGAGAGAGAGAGAGAGAGAGAGAAACCAGAACCCAGTATTCACGAAGCCAAGAGTACTACATCTTACCATTAATTATAGCATGCCGAATTAACATTATTTTAGTCTCTTGTGTCTTCATTTACACAGCGTGATATGTACGCGCATGTGTCCATTGCAGTTTGCAAACCTTTATTTATTTCATTTACCGAGTACTTCAGCGAGGGACTGAGCATTTTCAATTATCATTACCTGTCGTTGCCCGAGTGGTCTTGTTCATTTTTTATCACAAAAGACTTGCGTATACCGCAAGCACAACTCGCACAGGGTGCCACGCCAATTCATTACTTCCAAACAGGGAAGTCGTTACCAGTTTAGGACTGGCCACCACCAGTGCACGTCAGGTCTTACCATTTCACAGTGCCACTAATTCTTGACACTGTCCATCGACTGGCTGCTGAGTACTCCCACCTTTTACTTTCTCTCCTCCACTATTACCCTCTGCCATGAGCAGTGCCATTTCACTTCAGTAATATTTAAGTATACTGCATGTGGTGTCCGGGACACACCAGCACGATACCAGTGCTCTAAGGAACGCCTCCATAAATGCCATTGCACCTGTACAGGCGTACAGGTAGCCATTAAACCTGCGTGTCCGTCCTTACGGAACGCCCAACCAAATAATTAGTGGGTCCATGTACAAGGGTCAGTGATCCTTCGGAACACTCAACAAGGGAACGCCTCCCAGAAGTGCCGCAATACCAGCCCTAAGTGCTGACAAACCTGCGTGTCCGTCCTTACGGAACGCCCAATTCATTAATGTCCGTGTACGAGGATCAGTGATCTTTCGGACCATCCTAAGGGAACGCCTCCCCAAAGTGCCGCAATACCAGCACTACTAGTGCTGCCCAAGGAACGCCTCCTCATAAGTGCCGCGCACCTGTACAGACGTACAGGTAGCCCTATACCTGCGTGTCCGTCCTACGGAACGCTCATTCATTATAGAGTATCCACCATTTTGGATCACTGAACCAAGGAACTCCTCCTCCATCCAAGTGCCGTGCACCTGTATTGGACCTACAGGTAGCCCATTCCAGCGTCTCCCAACTTAGGAACGCCCTTAAGTGTGACGTACGCCGTACACTCCATTGATTTTTATCACCTCTTTAGAAGGTGCCAATCCAGAAGTGCCACCAACTTACGGGACACTTCCCAAGTGCCACAGAGCACCCAGTCTTCTCAGACTTTTTCTCTACCACGTCGCAGAACACCTTTCCAAGTGAGTGCCACTTTCCACAGTAGGCACTCCCATTCCATCCATTTACCCTTCCTGGTCATTATTATCATTTTCATCCGAGCCTCTCCTGCAGCCTAAGGGAAATGTCTTCCCCTGCTTCCCGCGACTTCTTTGCCAGAGAGCTAGAGAAGCTCGGAGCCCTCATAACTCTGGGCAAGGAGGCTGGTTACACTGGACCAGCACTTGACCAGTGGATAAAGACGCAGCAGGCTGCCGCACGCCTGCAAGAAAAGAAAGTAAGAGAAAACCAGAGACAAGCCAGAGAAGCAGAAAGGAAGGCAAGGGAAGAGGAGCGAAAGCATGAGCTCGCTCTCAAGGAGAAGGAACTCGACATCAAGCGGGAGAAGGCCCGTAAGGAGAGTATCCTAGCTCAAGCCACTCTGCCAGCTTCCAGCCCTGCACCCCCTGTCTCTCTTAGTCCCGCCGTCTCTGGTCAGCCTGACATCCTTTCTATTTGTGAGCCTGGTCCTGATCCAGTGCCGGAGATAGAAATTCCTGCCGCATCCTGCCAGCCTTTTACCTTTTTACCGCCTACCTCCTCCCTTTTGGAAGAGGTAAGCCCACCAGTTGACCCCGGACTTGTTTCCGAGGGTGATCCAACAGAGGACGTTTCACCTGTGCCAGAGCACACTGCCAGCCTTGGTGACTCCACAGATTCGCAACCTGTGGGGCCATCACAGCCTTACCATCCAGTGCCACGGAAGAGGTTCTGGAACACGTTCTGCCGAGACTGTGGCCGCAAGGGTCACATGTCTGCCAACTACGGAGGGTGCGCGAACCACAATATTCCGGCCATCGCAATGGCCGTCACCAATCCTTCTTCTCTAGGACCCCCAGCTAAGGGCCCTATAACCGTCGCACCCCTCCAAAGCCATTATCAGCCAAGCCACGTCAGAGCCTACGACGACTCTGGCGCTCAAATCTCCCTGATACGGGAAGACCGAATCCCCCGAGGGGCTAACGTTGATAGACGTCGATTGATCACCATTGAAGGTATCAATCACATTAAACTGATCCTTCCAACCGTCCAATTGAGGGTCACCAGACCTCACTTTTCCAGAATTTGTACCCTTGCAGTTGCAAGCTACATTCCAGGAGGTTACGACCTCCTCCTAGGGCAAGACATGAAGTCTCCCTCGCATTCCAAAAAGCCTAGGGGTCCTAACCCCACAACAAATCACTCCAAAGCAAGGAGTCATCGAAATTCTACTTCCTCTAGGAAGTATGTCCACCAACAGTCTCCCCCGTTTACCAATGGGGGAGGGAGATTGAACCGCATTCGCAAGTTCCGTTGCAAAACCTGTAACGTAATAGGGCACTCTACTAATTGGCCTAGGTTGCCCTAGCAAACTACCAGCAGCGGACACTGTCCATTTTCCACAAGGCCTAGCCTTCAACAAGAGACAGGAGCCTCTGTCTCCCATTTCCAAGGGCACGCTGAGAGGTATTGCACCTCCGGTACCCGCCACAGGTCCAGTCGACCTCAACTCTCTGCCAGTACCACTTGGCAGCACTGAGCAGTGCCAAGCTCCGTCCAGCCTGGACGTAGAGCCACCACCGAACTTGACCTCTGCGCCTGGCCCCGAGCTAGCGCCGGCGCCTAACCTTATCAAGGATCCTCCTACAGGAGATCCTCCAACAGGCATGGAGCTTACCACAGCCCATGGCCAATCACTAGTTCCGTCTTCTTCACCCTCACCACTGTCGCCCGAGGATGAACCTCCGGCAGACCTAACCTTCATACCTCCTCTGGAAAACCAGGAACTGCCCAACCAGGAGTCAGCCTGGAGTTTTCCCCTTACGACGGCTGTCGCAGCAGCCGAAGTGAGGGCCTCCCCTGCAGTAGGTTCCACCTCTACGACGGTTGCTGCAGATACCGAAGTAGGGTGTTCTCCTGCAATCCCTCAGGCTACCCCTGCCTCTGCTCCTGCCGGCGTTTCTGGCCTTTCCCCAGAGTCGGTGCCTCCGTCTACTCCAAGGACTGGTATAGCCAGGTCCTGGAGGAATAAGAAGAAGAAGAAGAAGGGACGTAACCAATCATTAACAAACTAACACAAAAGAGCCACATGCTCTCCTTGACACCTGTGCCCGAGGTACGGTGTCGCATTCATTTGCAGAATGATCCTGGCACCTACCCAGAGAAGGTAGCCAGCCTGATCTCTGCCAGTAGCACTAACCCTCTAACCCCTAGCCATTGTAATACTAACCCTCACTT
The DNA here is from genome assembly GCF_015104395.2 of Macrobrachium nipponense. Taxonomy (NCBI): domain Eukaryota; kingdom Metazoa; phylum Arthropoda; class Malacostraca; order Decapoda; family Palaemonidae; genus Macrobrachium; species Macrobrachium nipponense. The sequence continues at coordinate 44,005,832 of NC_087207.1, forward strand.
AAATATAATTACCTCATTGCATTTCCCTCCTGGTAAATTAACCACTCATCATCCCCACGCATCATTACCTCTCATTATGTATTTTAACAGTTCCGTCGCTGAACTACTGCTGTGCGTACCACACTCTGGAATGATTGCGTCTTCATTTAACTGTATTGAGTAGGTTAGGCTAATGATTTAGTACCAGGGCATTAGGTTAGTAGCAAGTAGAATTTTCAAGTAACCTTATCTAGGGGTAGAGTAGACTGTCGTCACAAGACAACCTGTAGTTATTTATTAGGCTAGACTACATCACTATATTAAGTTAGTACACTTAGCATCTTTGCCTATAAGTTAGGTAGGCCACTGTAGTTAGCTGTATCCCTGCTCAAAAAAAAACTTCAAATTGGAATAGGAGAACGGGGTAGTCGAGACGATCAATTTATTTAAGCCAAGACCTTCACACCGAAAAGGGAGTGAATGCCTTCTTACCCGGGGGAGCTGTGACGTTTATAGATCGTTCGTCTACCCCGCAATTAACTAAATAATTTGATTTGGAAAACGGCAGCCATTTCTTTAGAATATCAGCTGATTTTTAGTAACCGCGGGAAACCCAAAACCCGCCAGCTAGAGATAGGAAGTCCCAGTTGGGGAAAAGAGTCTTTTATCAGCTGTAGGGACGTATCTCAAAAGGGAAGGGTGTAGGCAGATTGGTACTTCTTAGACCTATACCTTAAGCTCTCTTTCCTGTGACCCCTCTGCTGGCTGTATGCTTGTTTTCCAGGATTTGCCTTTGATCGTGGGGGGTTAAGCTGACCTCCAACCCCCAAGCAACCCAACTGAATTCTGTCTCAGTCGGCTGCGAGACGTGATCTCGGACAGAGGTCAAATTGCCAGCCTCCCAAAATTAGGCCTACCCACGTCGTGCTGGTGGACACGAACCCCAGACCTGAACAGAGGTCAGGCCGCATTCTTCTACAAGGATACACAGAATATTGCATAAAGGTACGTCTGAAAGTGTAAACTTCAACCCAGCACCTTTTACTACCATACGACTCTTGCTAAATTCATTTTCAATTCTCATTTTTACCCCTTCTACATCAGAAGCCCTTTGTCCTCATCGGGCCACGTGCTCCCCTTTGTGACTTGTTAAAGACCAAGTTTTTCGTGTCATACCTCAGTGAACCATTCGAGTTTACCTTTCCCAATGTTAGAGAATTAATCAGCCTTAATCAAAGCAAGAAGTCATTTTTTCCTTTTATCTCGTTTAATCTGGGATTCTTTTCCAGATCCATGAGTCACGTGCCGTCTCTCTGCCGCAAGTGTGCATTAACCCAAGTGAATGAAAATCAGCTTGAATTGAATGAGGACTATAAGCCCCAACGTGGGGGCCAATATCATTTAACTTTTCTCCAGGCCAGCACGGGCCTTTTTCTTTTGTAAATAAATAGTTTTAAAGTAACGAGCTGAGTTTTCTGGCGACCTTCCCTCTAAAGAAAGAAATTAATAACTATCAGTTTACGGTAAGTTCAAGCAATTCCCTCTTGAAATCCCTCAATTATTTCCGTTTACGTATCTAGCTTCTCTCAAGGCCCTATATACGTAACAATATATATATTAGGTTTTGCGCAATAAAACTAACAAATCGGAGTAATTATATTAGGAAACCAATTATCGCGTGTGACAGGTATTAATTACTCCTCGAAAAGAAACTTACGAAGCGCAAATAGAATCTGTTCCAATCAGCCATGTCAAGCGGAGTCTTCAAAGTCAATTAGAATGCTCAATTGAAACTCGTTACCTGATGACGAATGTCGGCAGTATGATGTATTTCGGTAAGCCATCCTTTGATCAGTTTGGTTTTTATAGATCAGGAGGGAAGATGTTCATCAATGTAGAATAAGTTAATAAAGCGAGGTGGTAGGGTCTGCCAAAGGTTTGGAAGGGAAGTGTTCTTGGAAGCTGAATCTCAGACGAGTGAAGGGATTGTCCGCCAATTCTAATTTATCTGTTTGTCTTACGATTCTGCATAAAAATTAGGGAAAAAGCTTTTAAAATGAATTGTTTGCCAAAGATGTGGTAGTAGGGTTAGCAGGGAGGGTGTAGTGTTTTCAGTGTTGTGGTCATAAAAAGAGAACGAAAGACGATAGATCGGTGTAAAAGTGTGAAAAAACAGGCAGTTTGGTGAAAAAGAAAGAGAAATGACCGAAAAAAAGTTTTTTTAGATGGATGAAAGAAGTTCTAAAATGGTGTGGAAAAGGAATAGGACGAGAGTATCAAAGTAGAGAGTGGTACAGCGGATGAAGTGTGATGTTGACCTGCTGCTCATGGGCTTTCTGTACAGGCACAGAATGGGACCAATACCAGTGGATTAATATGACGATGACCCTCAGTCGTTTTTACTCTGGAGCTACTTAAGCGAATTAGCTATTTGCTTTGTGTAATTCGGACAAAGTGAAGTAATGAATTCATTAAATTTCAGAAAGTTCGTAAAGCTGCGCCTTAACATTAACAAACAACTCACTTAAAAGCATAATACAAGGCAGATGTCATCTATTATACACGTTTGCATTGACGGTGACCAATGAATGTTTACATTAAGAAAGTCTTTAGGAAAATCTACATACATCAGGGTACTTGACAACTTTACATGACTTCAAAAGCAGCAGCCAAAGGTGGTCTGCTGACCCCAAAGGGAATGAAATTTTTAGTTACTGTTGTTCCTGGGGGGCTTCAGTATATTTATTTTTCTTTTGTTGTAGATCAACATCAAGGGCAACGTTATGTTTGTTATTTCTAGTGCCATTAAACTTCACCATTATTGTGCTGAAGTTAATATTTTTTATAGAACTGTTGTTTATTGTTAGACACATTTCGTCAGTGTGTCGGGTAATTTTATAGAAAGGTACCGTAATTTTCTTTCAAACTTGATTTGAGCTCTAGTGCACCTGTCCGCCAGTTTAATTTATTCACCTTTATCATGAATGCATCCAGCGCGGTGTGATGCAAAAGTCCCCTGTGAAATTCCGCCACGAATGTCTTTCCAGTGTTTTATCGTCAAGAAATTTCCACTCATCTCCAGTCTCACGTCTGATCAACAGGCATTGTTTCCTCATTCCATATTTGCAAAACAGTCACGTTAGTATACAAGGCGTCATTTCAATTCCAGATGAAATATTCTCTGTGTTGATTCAATCATAGGCTGGTGTTTTCCACCTCCTAAGTTTCTTTATCATGGACTCCTATTAAAAAACAATGAATCCTTTCATAAGTCCATATACGATTTCATCAGTTACTTGCATATGAATAAAATGATCTCTCATATTCAACATTTATGACCTCACAAAATTGTGTAGCCCAGTATTGTCTTTCATCGTTTTTCTCCTGATATTTTTATTGACACATCCTTCCTTTCATAAGTATCTATTTATTTTGAATATTATATGTTCAAAATGGCAATTTTATCGGATACTTTCCAATTTTGGTGTATTTTTCCTAGACCTAAAAACACCAACAGTAGAAAAATATTTTGAGTACTTATGAGATTGCGTTCAGCATTTTCTGGAAAGTTTTGGCTTTTTGATAATTTTATATGTATGAACACAGGAAGTTCGATCTCTTAAGAAGAATCGTCGTCGATACAGGAACATTGAAAACAAAACTGGTAACTCAAAATAACACATCCATTAGTGCAAGCAAGCACGTCAGTTGTGGCTGAAAAGCGGAGAACAAAACGAAGGCGTGAAGAAGACTAGGCAGACCGATAAAAAAAGGTAATGAAACGAGAAAAGAAAGAAAAAATAAAGAGCTGACACTTTCATTACGTACTTTGGTAGAATTCTGTTTGCGCAAGGGCATATACGACGAAGGAAGGTTTTTTGCAGATGTAGGAGAGAGAAGTTTTTCCCTCCACTTTAGGGCTATTTAAAAATACGTGATCATATTTTCATCACTGTCTTATACATAGTCTTCTACGATGACAGGGACTGATATCGCCTTTGATGTATTGTTTATAAGTAGATATAGGTAAAAAAGTAGAAATGTTGTGTTCCAGTAGTCTCAACGAAACCGACAATTTTCCAGAATATAGCTGGAATGTCCTTATCTTTTTTGATGACGTTTATTATTCGGCATACTGATAGCGTTTTAATCAAAAAGCGAATTGCTTTATTTCATACGGGGTTTTTGCATCAATACCCGTGCCAGGATCCTGATCAGTAGCTACATATCTGAGAAATAGTCGCCATGTGTATCGATACACATTTTCCCCTACAACTTTTGAAAGAATGTCTGAAAAGATATAAAATTTTACAGACAATTTTAATAAAGTAAAATATATTTTTCCTAATAATTTCCGTTTCTATACACCTCAAAAAAAAGGTGGGGGGATATGGGAAGTACAGGAAGGTTGTCGAAGATCAGTACATTGGCTTTCAGTATATTCTGCAGCCGATACATAAACCACTAGGTTTAAGTTTTTAGAAAATTACGCTTGAAATATTCTCAATTTAAAGATAAAGGAATACAAAGATAGATCCTATTTTATCAGTTTTCTCAGTAATTTTATTAACTGACAGTTGTCATTCTTGACTGATATATAACACGTGCCATTTATCTATGTTAGAATTTATATATCATTAGAATTATTAGAAGTAACTTGGATAACAAAGAAAGAGTAAAAGTCTTAATTGTGATAATTTCAAATTTTCATATCCTTTTATTTTCAGAGAAATAATTTTCTGAGTAGAGAAATCCATGCTTAATCTTAAAGAGTAATATGAAGAATGCCACGACCACTTCCGTCAGAAAAAAATGCCATAAGGTAAACAAAATTTAAGGAATAACATTTGGAAGCAAAATAAAGAACAATATACAGAAACGTCCTCTTATTTATGTTTAACATAAATAATAAAACTATAATTTACTTATATTTGTAACTACATAAACATTTTATAATATCAACATATAATAATTGAGTGAAAGAGAAAAATATTACAAAAAGGTAAAATCAAAATGAATCTCCTAAACTTCAGTACAGTTAAGCAACTTTATAGAGTTTGTAAAATCCGTTATCACATTTGTATGCTGTTAAAAATAACTGGTTGATGTGCGAAACCAAATGCTGGAAATTTTACCTTTACCTAATTTAGTCACGAAATGTGCGATGCCAAGATTTAATGCAATTTCTGGATGCAGTGCTAGCACATCACATTTCGATATATCTCATCGATACATGTCAATTCGTTCTATTAAACAGATGAGAATTATCCCCCACTATTAAAAGAATGTCTGACATAATAGACTAAGAGAACTGAATGTCTTGGTGCATTCAACACTCTGATGATTTCAAGTTATTAAAATAAACTACTACGAGAAGATATGATTAACATTGCAACTATTCATTTCTAAAAGATCCACGTGAACTTATTCCCCGAGCAATTACAGCATTACCTAACTCACATAATGTCCCATGCCTCTAAACACAATGTCAAGATTGAAATCATAATTTGAACTCAATCACTGAACACCAAGACATCGGTGGTCTTTTAAAATCTGGGTGTCTCTTGTATGAGGTCCTAAATGGTAGTGGCGAACGGCTGAGCTTCGAGGTGGGGCAACTTAAGCGGTGCACAGATAGACAGACAGATATCCAGCCCAACAACTGATTTTCAGTTCCATCAGCAACAGCTTCTTGAGAAGGTTGGTCTGATGACTTTATACTTCACCTCGCGTAGTGTTCTACGGTCTGGAAGTACAGACACTTGTTGCTGCTGTTGTACACTAGGCCAAATTACACTGACATAGGCTCCGCAGAGGCTTGCAGGAGAATATTAAGGCAGTAAACGTGAAGTGGGACCAAGTATAAGACTACTCAGGGAAACATAAGTCTCCAGTTAATCTAGAATTATCCAGACACTAAAGACAACGAGAAGGAATGACATTTCAGCTACTTTGAGTCATGAGTGAGAGATCAAGAAAAAGAAAGAGAGAAATCAAGTATATGTTTCTTTGTACTTTCTATACATTCTTATTTGTAAGATAGTCCCTCGTTGGCCGGGTGGATGTCGCGCTCGACTACCAATCCGGTGTCCGAATTTCGAAAATATCAAATCCTTCGGGCCAGCCCTAGGAGAGCTGTTAATCTAAGATACACTTAACTTGACTTTAGTTTGTGAGATATGTTTTAAGCAAGTTATTTGAAAATGAAAGTCTTAGAAGAAAACCTTTTTAAATATGAAATGGTGAAATGTGTTTTCACCAAGTGAATTACAAGGTCCCTGCCAATATAAATAAATAGAGAGAGAGAGAGAGAGAGAGAGAGAGAGAGAGAGAGAGAGAGAGAACTCACTAGCAAGTACTTACGTTTTATAAATTTCCTTCACCAAGATTATAACAGAGCGAAGTATAGGAGATGGAACAAATATTTTGAGTGAGATTGTTTTTTAATGTAGTTTTTTTTTTACTGTCACTGTCTATCTATCGTTTGTCAGTAATACATATAAACTGTATCTTATTGTACAAATGGTTTTTCTTAAACACACACAGCAATATCTTACTAAAAAGTAATACGAGTGTTTTAGACGAGATGTGTTTCTTACTTCGATAAATAAATAGAAAATGTGGTTAAAATCAGTTCTAACACTTCAGCGTTAAGTGAATTCTGTCATATTAAAATCACGCTATTTCCTTGAGGGCGAATGAGATACGCATAATTTTTTTTTTTTGAGCGGGGTGGAAGGGGCGTTTAGCCCTTTTTCTTATTTATGTTCTTTTAAGTAAAAGCAAATCTGTCGGCTTTTCTGGTTTAAGCTGTTGAACGGGATCTTTCAACTAGGTAATTACTAGGTTTTATTTTCATTGTCTCGTGTTTCATTGATTTGAAGCAACTCTTCAGCTTTGCCCTTGTCATGAAAACTATAAAACGCCTTTATATAATCCATTTTGCCTTACTTATTTATCTACTAACAACTAATAGAACAAGGGACCGCATCGTCAGCCAACATTAATTAAGCTGCGGAATCAGAGACGCTCCTGAGGCAGCAGACTGAGCGCTGTGTTTGCTCCTCACGTTCATAACAACACGAAAGACGAGAAAAAATCAGATACAAAACATTATATGAATCAACTTTAAAAGCTAAAGCGATTAACTTCTCTGTCACATCTTTTTGTGGGAATATGCCACACTGTTGCAGCCAGACGTCTTACTAACGTTAAATACACTCGTGATTTGGTTTTCGTTCGCTTACTTCAGACACATCGCATCGCCTGATTTATCGGAGGTCAAATATCGTCTGATATAAAATAGATCAAATACAAAAAATATTTAAAATGGTATCGCAAAAATTTGTTACATGATTACCTCTTCATGAATGTCATTTGTCAAAATGAAACGGAATAATGTAGATGAGGAAAAAAAAAACAGATCCAAAGCTGATTTATATAGATATTTTTTTTTATATTTTTATTTTTTATTTTTACGTTGAATAATCGTTAACTATTCTGAGATCAGTCGGAAGACTACTTCTCTACATAGTCTTTTTATCCCTATTTCTCAGTAATGGGTAAGCACAACTTAATTTAAATCAGTCATTCTGTTCCGTCGAAGCTTGCCATGCTGGTAAGAGTTTCTCTCTCTCTCTCTCTCTCTCTCTCTCTCTCTCTCTCTCTCTCTCGCTTTAAGATTGTACGTCCATAATGAATACTCATAAAGCTATCATGATCATTATCATCATAAAGCAGTTGACACTATAACAAAAAATCATGTTTCATTGGTTTTTCTCAGAGAGGCTTCATTCTTTTGAAATAAATATTCTTCTAGTAACAAATGAAATAGAGCGCAGTGTGATAGTGAATCGCCAAAGTACCACTTACGCCCTAACGACTGTATTCGCAAACGTCACTCCTTTTCAAAGACAACAGGTAAAACAAACGATCATACATTTCCAAATATAGGATTTTACTGTATAAATTTCCAATTTGTTTTCTGTAAAATTATTTCGTCACATAAATGATATAAAACAAAGACATCATTACCCAACTTATAGAGACGGA
>NC_087207.1:44019362-44034362 GCF_015104395.2 Macrobrachium nipponense
ACCTCCTAAGTTTCTTTAGCATAGACTCCTATTAAAAAACAATGAATCCTTTCATAAGTCCATCTACGATTTCATCAGTTACTTGTATATGAATAAAATTGATCTCCTCTCATATTCAACATTTATGACCTCAAAAAATTGTGTAGCCCAGTATTGTCTTTCATCGTCTTTCTCCTGATATTTTTATTGACACATCCTTCCTTTCATAAGTATCTATTTATTTTGAATATCTATATATATGTTCAAAATGGCAATTTTATCGGATACTTTCCAATTTTGGTGGATATTTCCTAGACCTAAAAACACCAACAGTAGGAAAATATTTTTGAGTACTTATGAGATTGCTTCAGCATTTCTGAAAGTTTGGCTTTTGATAATTATGATGAACACAGGAAGTTCGATCTCTTGAGAAGAATCGTCGTCGATACAGGAACTTTGAGAACAAAACTGGTAACTCCAAATAACACGTCCATTAGTGCAAGCAAGCACGTCAGTTGTGGCTGAAAAGCCGAGAACAAAACGAAGGCGTGAAGCGGACTAGGCAGACCGATAAAAAAAGGTAAAGAAACGAGAAAAGAATAGAAAAAAATAAAGAGCTGACACTTTCATTACGTACTTTGGTAAAATTCAGTTTGCCCAAGGCATATACGATGAGGGAAGGATTTGCTGATGTAGGAGAGAGAAGTTTTTCCCTCCACTTTAGGCCTATTTCAGAATACGTTATCATATTTCCATCACTGTCTTATATATAGTCTTCTACGATGACAGGGACTGATATCGCCTTTGATGTATTGTTTATAAGTAGATATAAGTAAAAAAGTTGAAATGTTGTGTCCAGTAGTCTCAACGAAATCGACAATTTTCCAGAATATATCTGGAATGTCCTTATCTTTTTTGATGACGTTTATTATTCGGCATACGATAGCGTTTTAATTAAAAAGCGAATTGATAGTTGTCATTCTTGACTGATATATAACACGTGCCATTTATCTATGTTAGAATTTATATATCATTAGAATTATTAGAAGTAACATGGATAACAAAGATTATTCTTTCCTCTGTCTGAAAAAGAATGAGTAAAAGTCTTAATTGTGATAATTTCAAATTTTCATATACCTTTATTTTCAGAGAAATAATTTTCTGAGCAGAGAAATCCATGCTTAATCTTAAAGAGTAATATGAAGAATGCCACGACCACTTCAGTAAGGAAAAAATGCCATAAGGTAAAAAAAAATTAAGGGATAACATTTGAAAGCAAAATAATGAACAATATACAGAAACGTCCTCTTATTTATGTTTAACATAAATTATAAAACTATAATTTACTTATATTTGTATGTACATAAACATTTTATAATATCAACATATAATAATTGTGTGGAAGAGAAAAATATTACAAAAAGGTAAAATCAAAATGAATCTCCTAAACTTCAGTACAGTTAAGCAACTTTATAGAGTTTGTAAAATCCGTTATCACATTTGTATGCTGTTAAAAATAACTGGTTGATGTGCGAAACCAAATGCTGGAAATTTTACCTTTACCTAATTTAGTCACGAAATGTGCGATGCCAAGATTTAATGCAATTCCTGGATACAGTGCTAGAACATCACATTTCGATATATTTCATCGATACATGTCAATTTGTTCTATTAAACAGATGAGAATTATCCGGCATTCTTAAAAGAATGTCTGACATAATAGACTAAGAGAACTGAAAGTCTTGGTGCATTCAACACTCTGATGAGTTTAAGTTATTAAAATAAACTACTACGAGAAGATATGATTAACATTGCAACTATTCATTTCTAAAAGATGCACGTAAACTTATTCCCCGAGCAATTACAGCATTACCTAACTCACATAATGTCCCATGCCTCTAAACACAATGTCAAGATTGAAATCATAATTTGAACTCAATCACTGAACACCAAGACATCGGTGGTCTTTTAAAATCTGGGTGTCTCTTGTATGAGGTCCTCAATGGTAGTGGCGAACGGGTGAGCTTCGAGGTGGGGCAACGTAAGCGGTGCACAGATAGACAGACAGATATCCAGCCTAACAACTGATTTTCAGTTCCATCAGCAACAGCTTCTTGAGGAAGTTGGCTGATGACTTTTATACTTTACCTCGTGTAGTGTCCTACGGTCTGGAAGTACAGAGGCACATGTTGCTGCTGTTGTTGCATGCTAGGCCAAATTACACTACACAGGCTCCGCATAGGCTTGCAGGAGAATATTAAGGCAGTTGGCGTGAAGTGGGACCAAGTATAAGACTACTCAGGGAATCATAAGTCTCCAGTTAATCTAGAATTATCCAGACACTAAAGACAACGAGAAGGAATGCCATTTCAGCTACTTCGAGTCGTGAGTGAGAGATGAAGAAAAAGAAAGAGAGAAATCAAGTAAATGTTTCTTTGTACTTTCTATACATTCTTATTTGTAAGATAGTCCCTCGTTGGCCGGGTGGATGTCGCGCTCGACTACCAATCCGGTTGTCCGAAGTTCGATTCTCGGCTCGGCCAACGTGGAATCAGAGAAATTAATTTCGGGTGATAGAAATTCATTTCTCTGTTTAATGTGGTTCGGATCCCCCAATAAGCTGTAGTTCCCGTTGCTAGGTAACCAATTGGTTCCTTGCTACGTAAAAATATCTAATCCTTTCGGCCAGCCCTAGGAGAGCTGTTAATCTAAGATATACTTAGCTTTATTTGTAAGATATGTTTTAAGCAAGTTATTTGAAAACGAAGGTCTTAGAAGAAAACCTTTTTAAATATGAAATGGTGAAATGTGTTTTCCATAAGTGAATTACAAGGTCCCTGTCAATATAAATAAATAGAGAGAGAGAGAGAGAGAGAGAGAGAGAGAGAGAGAGAGAGAGAGAGAGAGAGAACTCACTAGCAAGTACTTACGTTTTATAAATTTCCTTCACCAAGATTATAACAGAACGAGGTATAGGAGATGGAACAAATATTTTGAGTGACATTATTGTTTTTTAATGTAGTTTTTTTTTTTTACTGTAACTCTCTATCGTTTGTCAGTAATACATATAATCTGTATCTTATTGTATAAATGGTTTTTCTTAAACACACTCAGCAATATCTTACTAAAAAGTAATACGAGTGTTTTAGACGAGATGTGTTTCTTACTTTCTGATAATTAAATAGAAAATGTGGTTAAAATCAGTTCTAACTCTTCAGCGTTAAGTGAATTCTTTCATATTAAAATCACGCTATTTCCTTGAGGGCGAATGAGATACGCATAATTTTCTACTTTTTTTTTTTGGAGAGGGGTGGAGGGGGCGTTTAGCCCTTTTTCTTTCCAACAGTGCGGAAGCAGTACAAAATTATGCTAAAACATAATAACAACCAGACTTTAAGAAGAACATCTAAGGCTCCGCAAACAGACACCCTTCTCCCCCCCCCCCCCCACCCCCCCCCCCTTCCTCCCCCCCCCCCCTTCTCTTGGCAATGCATCAGTAATTACCTAAATGAAAATTACTAAGAAGAATTTCTTTTACGAGAGGTCATGATCTATAAAAGAGCAAGTGGCCTTTGCGTCAAAATGACTTGTGGATCTGGTCAGTGATTTATTAACTTTGTTTTTTGGAGAATTTGTTGTAACAAAGCAGCGGTGGAGCTGTCCAATTTTCTCGACGGGTTGTCCGAGGAGCAAGCTGGCATAAGATCAACTTAATCTCAACTACATGGAGATAAGATAAAAAAAAGCCTCAGATTAGTTTTGAAACGTCAAATAATGAACAAGGATGAGGCCGAGATACAGGAAAGTCAAAAGGATCGAGATTGGAAAAGAAGCATTTTTTTTTCAAGGGAATAGCACCGCCAGGACAACCTTAGGCCATATTTCCCATCTAGTAAAGAGGATTGATCTAATGTTATCATTTATGACCGAATTTGATATAAATATTCACATTTAGCATACCTTCATATGGAACAAAACTGAAATGCTTTTAACAGTCAAAGACTGTCTCCAAACAATAGCATACCGAGATGAACAAAGAGTTAATAAATAGAAGAAAACAATTGCGTACTTTTAAGTATTATTGCAACCTAATTGAAACTTATAATGTTATTAATATTAAAAAGAAGAACCTTCTACATTTTAGCAGTAAAATGCACGTATGTATGTATATGTATGTATGTTTATGTATGTATGTATGTATGGGCGTCAGTAATCAGTTTACTCAATGGAAACCGGCGTCTAAAAAAAAAAGCTCACTATAAACCCTATTGTAACAAGACAAAAAGTAAATAAACGAGCCGTCGCTTCTTTGGCAAAATGGAGTTTTCTGTACATCGTATAATGGTGTATGAAACTCTCAGCCAGGGCGCTATGTTGGCCCGTTGTTGTTAACTTTACGTGGCTAACTTTACGCTTAAATACAATAAAAACTACTGAGGCTAAGGGCCTCCAACTTGGTATGTTTAATGATTGGATTGAAGGGTGGATGATCAATATACCAATTTGCAGCCCTCTGACCTCATTGGTTTTCGAGACCTGAGGGTGGACAGAAAAAGTGCCGACGGACAGACAAAGTCATCTCAATAGTTTTCTTTTCCAGAAAACTTAAACGGAAACTAAAGGAAAACATCGGAGGAAATATCATAACGAAAAACAGACATGAGATAAAAGGGTCGCAAAGGATTTTCTGTTCTCGATTTAGGATGAAAGCAAATGTACAATTCCCGGAACAAATATAACAGCACAATTAGAATGGAAAGCAGTGTGATTAATCACGTATTTTTAATAAGTAGGCGTGCAACTGTATTTCCAAAATTCATTGTATTTTCATTGATCATCTGTCAATTTACAGACAGTGATTAGTCTACTTAACTTCGTCACAGTATCATCACATCGCAATTCGTGATAAAAAAAGGCACATCATTAATTTTGTTGGAGAATTTAAACTCCTCTTTCGCATTAATGCAGACTTATTGGAACTTGCAACCTCGTACGAAAGGACAATGCAGTCGGTTTGTTATCTAAGTTTTCAATAAACATTTTTCTTTTTATACGAATGCTTTCATTAAACTCATGATCTTGAGTAAATAATGGATTTTAACTATGTTTCACGTTTTATTTATGTAATGATAGCTATAAGAAATAATAGTAGACAGGGTTGCGTAAAAACAGAGAGAGAGAGAGAGAGAGAGAGAGAGAGAGAGAGAGAGAGAGAGAGAATAATCAAAGTACATTGAAAATAATGAGAAAGAGAAAGAGAAGGAGAGAGAATAATCAGAGGATGTACAGTGAAAATAACAAGAAAAAGAAAGAGGAAGAGAGAGAGAGAGAAGTGAGCTTTGGTGTGTGAGCCAGACTTTGATCAACAAAACCTTAGTCACAGGAAGTTGAACAATAACACCATCGCAATTAAAATCTTAAGTCCGTCATAAAATCTTTGACCTGTGACCTCGCACCAAACTTACTCAGCTTCTATCGAGAACGCAGCTCCACCTCCAGGAGGAGGTATTAACATGTTAAATTATTGACTCCGCCTGGAAAAGGGGGAATTAACATGTTAACCGCACCTAAAAGGAGATGGAGATAAAAAAGGAAAGGGAGGTGGTGCCGAATTCGAACCGAGGGTGGCTGAATTGGAGAAAGACAGAAGAAGCTAGAGAGGACCGGCAGCCGTCGTTCAAAAAAGAAGTAGAAATATTGCCAGGGTCCAAAAAGAGAATTATAAGCTTTGTAGTTGTAACTCTAATTCGTTTGCACAGTAAAGAAAGAAACTCTGCCGTTTGTCTCATTCCAACTTCTCCTGAGAGATTAAACCGATTAAGATTACTAATCCAGAATTAATATTAAGAAGAAGCATAAAGTTAAACATAGAACCAGACTGTAGAACGAATCATCAAGAAACAAGAAGCAGGTAAGCGAACATAACTCGAACACTCTACCTTACAAAAACGCACCACATTTGCATCATGAAAATCAGGGATACTCTTTTATATATGTAGATCAAATAACATTTATTTTCCAGTTGAAAAATTCCGGTGATAAAAGTTTGTATACCCAACCAACATAGAAAAGCACATATCAAACCAACATTTAGAACTTTAGTTAACTAGCATAAATAAAACATACAACATAGCCAACCAACATAATGAAATAAGCCGCAGCTATAGAATAAAATAAAAGAATACATAGCCAACCAACATAAAAGAAACGCAAAAATACAAGCAGCATAATAGAAATAAAAACGCGTAAAAACCAGCAGAAAAGAAATAGAATCTGACACGCTGTTGACAGAAGGATGTTTTGATGGTTTTTAATATGAACCAGAAAAATCGTCATTTGCCATTATTGTTCACGCCACTGCTACGTACGTTGCCAAGAAAGTAGAGAATAGAAATCAATAGATGAAGAATGAATTTGTAAGATATAAGTCTGTGTCGATAAGAAAATCGTAAAGACTGAATAACTCGGTGCTTAAATACTGATGTAAATTGTGTTCTTTAGTAATAATGTTTGTTTTAGTATAATTCATGTTTAAATTCTTTCAGTGGCGATTGTTTGGTAATGTTGCTTAATAACTGTATCAACTTTTATAAGTTTTATTTTATTCAGATAAATCACTAACATACTTCTTGCAAGTTTCGTGTACAGCAGTTAGAGTTTCGTTACGGACTTTCCATTTCTAAAAAAGACAAAATAAATAAGGGTCATTTCTCATCATTTCTCACTGTCTCACACTCTCTGGCAGTATATTCATTCGTGCATTCAGGGGAAAGCGGGAAGTTGGGGATCTTAATGCTCAAAATGTTATAGGTAACATTTTGTAACTGAACGGAAATGACGCATAAATAGTTAAAAAAAGAAAGGAAGATAACTGCTTACGCCTACAATCATTCAGCAAATGCACAATGCATTTCACTGAAGATTATTATGCAATGACGCCCAATGTTTTCATAACGTGAAGGAAAATCGAAAACAACGAACAGCTAAAATTCTTCCAAAGAAAATCCCGCAACGAACTGACTATGACTCAGCTCGACCAGGCAGTGACAGCTCGGATCGCATATTGGACCTTATTTTGAACAGAAAAGGAGAAGTTACAGAAATTTGCCTTGACAGTTATGGTTAAGAACGAACAAAATCACACAACACAAGTATCGAGAAACTTAATAAGAGAAAACAGCGAGGCAGAGGAGGCTTGGACAGAATAAACCCCATTTTAGAAACTTACACTTCTGAAGATGAAAGCAAGGAGACGTGAGGCATCGTGTAAGTATATGCTGAGACAGAGAGAGAGGAGAGAGAGAGAGAGAGAGAGAGAGAGAGAGAGAGAGAGACTCAGATGGTTGGTTTAAAGTAGATAAGGCCCTTTGCTTCCGTCAGATTTTGTGGTTCCTTCGTAGAGCTCCTTCAACAGAAAAATAACAAGAAGAAGAAACAGAAACGATGTTACTCCTAACGGAAACGTCCTCGCATACGGATGCGAGATTGACGTTAAGATGAAAATCTCCCAAGGTGCTCGAAGAATTTCTTACTTCAGTTTATGAGCAGATGAAGCATCATGTAAATATGTAAACGCAAACATTAATATCAAGCAAGGGAATGAAAGCTTGTTCCGAAACAAGAGGACAAATCTGGAGTGGAAAATAAAAAGTTTTCGTTCACGGACGACCAACAAGTTCCCTTGGTTGGCTCGGGGAGATTCATAGACAGTTTACTTCCATTGTTTTGTTTTTTTTATATGAACAGATAAACTCTAATATGCCTTTATTTTGCATTCATTTACATTTAACATCTAACTGTTTGTAACTAGCTGTTCACGGACTCTATTTCTGTTTTGTGCCAATGTTCACAGCATTTTAAGACTCGGCCGAACAAGTGACTTCCAGGAGAATTGTTCAACTAAACTTTTCCCCAACAAGACCCATGAATAGCTCCAAATCTCCTTTGGGTTTTAGTCTTAGTGTCCCGTTGCCGTTCACATCAAGTTCGGAGTCTGTAGCGAAAATTGTTTTTCGGTAACAGGAAGAAACGATTCTGACCGAGCATTCAAATGTCATTCGTAAAATTCATATATATTACTAGAATACTACTACATATTTTTGTATGTAAAAAAAAAAAAAAAAATTCATCACGGTGTAATCCATACTATATTAACTGCTAATATTAATGAGATGAATACTATAGTAGTTATATATTCCTATAAAGTGAACAAAAAATTGGTGAAAGGAGATTTTCTTATCTTCTTTAGATTGGATATTTATTTGTATTATCGAATATTAAGAATCACTCCACTTGGATCACACAAGCAAAGAGGCCCCAGATAGTTTGAAAGGACTCTATGATTGGGTTTTCCTGCCAATGTCATTTTGAGCACCTGATTCTCAGGAATAATATTGATGAGTTATTATTTTACATAAATATCTCTCTTGCGGTATGTATGTGTATATATATATATATATATATATATATATATATATATATATATATATATATATATATTATATATATATATATATAAATATACTTATTTGTCTGAACTGAATATATCATGAAAATATTGCGAATAGATTTTTGCTTTTGGTAAGAAAATTTATATAAAAAACGGCTCTTGTTAAACAACTATATCGTAAATGAGGTGAATAATGGAGAACGGACAACTAATTACTATCCTTATGAAAAAGGTTTGTATTCCGGGGAAAAAGGGCTGAAAATATATATCATATATATATATATACTATATATATATATATATATATATAATATATATATATATTCATGCAGCATTTAAAAACTATTTTCAAGTAATTTCTTGTAAATCTTCACAATTATTTTCTGTTTCATGAGCATGCAGATTCTCGGATTTAGCATCAATCTTCATCTATTCAGTCACATCCACTCAGGAAACAATAACAAACAATAAATTAGGAAACTTAAAGCCTTTCCAGCTCAGGACTTTTTCATTTTATGTAATATTCGAATCCGTTCTTTTATAAAAGAAAAGTTTATATTCTATTGTAATTATGAGCGACTTTGTATATAAAACTGTTGGTTCGGTTCCATTGTCCCTCCAATTCTATTTTATCATACATTCGCTTTTCGAGCAATTACATTCCTTGTCGTTCATAAGACATTTTCTCAAATAATGATTTGCTCCAAAAACAAATCGTATACCTCTACCTCCATTGGTAACTGCTAAGGCAAGTATTGACCTTCAGCAAATAAAACTTCAACAATATCAGCCACTTCATACACCTATGCTGCAGCTCATCAATAGTTCGTTTACCCACTGCCCCCCCCCCCCCCCCCTATCATCGGTACACAAGCCAGCGTTACTCTGTCTACAGTAAAACCAAAGTGACTACTGTTAATCTGCATCCCATGATTAGGGTTTCTTTAATCCAGTCATAAAAGCCTACTTGTTCATCCCAAGGGCTTTCCAGAAGAAAGGGTCCGTTCCGGGACAAGGTAGACTTAATTGACTGTCTGCCATCACTTGAGGAGCCAAAGAAAGTATTTTTATTTTTTAATGCATTTTATAATTTATTTTTATCAGTGAGTCTGGGCTTGATATTGAGCATTTTCATAATTCGTATAGATGTTTAGAAAATAAATAATCCTTATCATATCGTGTTATCAGTACAGTTTACTGTAAGATATCAAATCTTTATTTACCTCAGCCTTTTCTTTTTCTTTTTATTTTTACTTAAACCATCGTTCAATTTACGTCTTCAGAGCTCGAAACGCAGAACAATAGTGTCAAGATGTTACCCTTTTTGACATGGCATGAGGAAGATAACTTAGGTCAAGGGTTTATGAATCAAATCTGGGAAAAGGGGCAACGACGAAAACACACAAACACACAAACACACACACACACACAAACACTCGCACACACACACACACCACACTCACACACACACACACACACACACACACACACACACATATATATATATATATATATATATATATATATATATATATATATATATATATATTATATATATATATATACAGGTAGGTAGGTAGGTAGGTAGGCAGATAGATAGATAGATATTTTAGTGAGTTCTAAAAGGTTTGATCATTTCGTAGTTGTCATCCATCCAATTACTGTTCCCACACCCTTACAATACAATACTAATGTGTTCTTAGTCTTTCCTCCCATGCAGCCTATTTTGGCGGTCAGATTAACTCAGAGATCACATTGTTCAAATGTTTATGCCTTTTTTTTAGATTGTCATAGGTTTTCTTACGTTCATCTTATCAGTCGTTCGTTAAATATTGGTATTATATTTTTGGAGCCTGATATTTTGTTTCCATTCTCGCTAAGAGTGAATCAAAATTGATTCGTTTCTTCAGAGACTTTGCCCTTGTCATCCCGGAAGGTGGCTTTTCTGCCTCTTTCTTATTCGGCTCTGTTAAGGAAATTGAAATCGAACATATTCCTTATGGAAAGTTGTTGGTAGTTAAGCTCAATAAACGCTATTTGATGAACGACAGCTCATCCTTTGTTTCCCTTATGATGTGTCATTTTTCTGAAACAGGGCCATTGCCGCATTTAGGCTAAATAGTTGAGAATGGTACTGCTGTTATCAGAAACTCCGTTACCTGAATTAACTCATTAACATTATGTAGTTTTTGCATCATTTTGCGAGTAGCAGCTCTGTATTCTCACGGTTTTAACTTTTTCCTTTGTAGCTATGTTAAGCAATATATATATATATATATATATATATATATATATATATATATATATATATATATATATATATATATATAGAAGAGTGATCAATCATAGTATTCATTATAAGAATACCGATTAGCTCCTGTGAGGAAGGCTTTAATTACTCTTCAAAAAGAATCTTACGAAGCGTAAATAGCAATAACTCCTACCAGCTTTTGTCAAGCCGAGTCTTTAACGGTAATTAAACTGCCCCGTTGGAACTCGTTACCTGATGATGAATATCGCCATTGCTCCGTGAAAAGTTAACGAGAGACTGTGCTGTGTTTTGTAAACACCAGAAAACTCTGTAAAGCGGCGTTGGGAGATCCGAGTGGAAGGAGACAGTACAGGCAGACCCGACGTAGCCATAAACATCAGAAAAGTTACGACTATCGCACAAAATTGCGTTCATTTGACGGAGAGACAAATGGGATGGACATGGGGTGTCATTATCTAGCCTGGCCTCGCAGAAAACAAGAAAAAAGAAAAAGGGAAGAAGGGTTGCTTTAATAATTAAGGAGGTGTAGAAGAGGATATCTGATACTATACTGTGAAGAAGAGATCCTATTTATCAGACACGCACAGATAATTCTATAATATATATTATATTATATAACTATATATATATTATTCTATCTAATTGGTGAATATATATATTTATATCTATTATAAATTATACATAGTTATTATATATATATATAATGATTTTATTTATATTTATATATATAATATATATATATTATATATATATATAGATATATTAATAATATATATGTGTGTGTGTGTATATATCTATATAGATATATATATATATAATCCTATATATATCTATATATATATATATATACTATATATATATCTACTATTATATACATATGTAATATATATTATATATATATATCTTATATCATATATATATATATATTGTTTTCAAAGATTTTAAGGCCAGAACCCAAGGAAAGTAAGATTTCTTATAACAAGATTCATTCATCCTTGTCTATATGCAAGTTGCCACTTTGAACTGAAAGCCTCCATTCTCTAGAAAGCTATCTCTGCTCCCATTGGCTGTCCGTAATTTACCCCCCACACGGCGTCGGCGGAGCTTACCAGGAGAAATTTTAAAAAGGGCAGGGACCCAGCGGCTCGCCCTCAGAAGAACCTTAGACCTAGGGGAGGTTAGAAGCTCCTGCTATCTCGCCCTGCAGACAACACTTCACCCCCTTTCTGCTCCCCCTGCCTTCTCTGGGGAAATCCCAAGTATTTTATACGTCCATAGTGCACAGAAATATTAGCAGATAAGAAGAATACCAAGCCCAGGATTTTCAGGACTGTGAGAGTAAATTCCAGTTCATCCAGGCAATTGTTTTGCCTTTTGTCTTTATTTCATTTCCTTTCTTCCAAGGCAACTTACCCCCTCCTTTGTTTAGCTTCTCATTCCCCCCATCTTGGTTCAATGCTGTATTACTCCCCTTGTGATGCTAGTAAACATCTAGTAAATTCAAGCAACAAAATATTTCTCTCTGTATAAATTCCCAGTCATTTTCATCCCCCCTGAGTGGCCTGTAAACTTTTGATTGAAAGAAAGTAGTGTGTAACGCTCGCCCACGTGTGGCCGCCCCCCCTCCCCCCCCGCCTTATGCCATTATGCCAGGATACCATCTCTTTGCAGACAAACACTGTGCCTGATTGTGGTAGAACTTGGGAACCCTTTGGAGTAAGCCTCGCATTTTCAATAACCCATTTTCCCAGTGTTAAATTACATTTTTCAGAAGTGAACGAGCAGTTCAGAACAATATATAGAATCTAATGGTCAATTGTTGCCAGACATATGTAATTGTAATAGCCACAATGGCCTCTTAAATTCTCAAATTCTTTGCTTTGTAGAGACAAGAGTATCCAAAACAGAGGAAAGAATTTGAGAGTTGAAAGAGCATTGTGGCTATTACAATTACTTATAAATATATATATATATATATATATATATATATATATATATATATATATATATATATATATATATATATGTGTGTGTGTGTGTGTGTGTGTGTGTGTGTGTGTCTGTATGCTCATGCGTTGGCTATTCTCTAACATGTCTCTGAAAAACTGGAAAGAAATTCAAATACCTCAATAAATTTATTCTTTTTATTTAGTAATTTACAGCGTCTGCAGTTATCAGTCATCTGGGGATGACAGGTCCCTCGATTCCTGCCTAAGAGATTTGATACCATCTTGATGCGATTTTAATTTCTTGTAAAAGAAAAATATTATGCATGCTTTGTCTGTCCGTCTGCCCTCGGATCTTAAAAACTACTGAGGCTACAGGGCTGCAAATTGTTATGGTGACCATGTGCCCTCCAGTCATCAAACATACCAAATTGCAGACCTTTAACCTCTGTACTTTTTATTTCATCTAAGGTTAATATTAGCCATAACCATACTTCTGGCAGTGCAATAGGCCAACACCGGACTGAGTTTCGTGGGCCCCGGCTAAAAGTTTTATGAGTCATGGATTAGGTCATCACCAGACAGAATACTCGATTGTGTCGAAGAAACTTTGGCGCATATTTTACTTGTTTATTTTCTTCTCTGAATATTCATTAGAATTTAGTGGATTTCTGACTAATTGAGCAATTTTTTATAAACCATTATCCAAATTCCCCTCATTTTCTCACATCGTATGATCTCACTTTATCTTATCTTTTTCATATGGCTTTATTTACCTTTCATTTTGAGGCTTCAAATTTCGAACTAAATAAAAAGAAAAAAAAAGTGAATGAAAAAACCTACGTATAATTTAATGACTGCGAAACCGAGGCGAACACAATAACTATCTGCTCTGCCACTGTGAGACAAACATAGAAAGTAAAAGGATGGCATTCGTTTTCATGATTTTAGTTTCGTTTTCTCTTAAGGACTTAATCTTCATTGCCTTTTATAATTATATTTACTGATTTTTTTAAAAATAATTCTTTGCACTTTACATTTTATGACGACAACAATGAGTTTTCGTTCCGTAGGGCTTACATAGTTATCACCACTCTGTTTAGTTGCAAAAACAATTCTCTCTCTCTCTCTCTCTCTCTCTCTCTCTCTCTGTCTCTCTCTCCATGTTCCTTGTTCATTTTTTTTTTTTTTCGTATCCAATGGTGGTTTTCTCCTTCAGGGGCAGGCTCTTAGTTCATTCTTGCCTCTGCCACAGTGTTTCCACCATAAAGTTCTCTAATACTTTTGCTTGTCACTTTGTTCGTTCTTAACCATAACTGTCACAGCAAGTTTCCATAAAATATTGTCTGATATTCGGGCCAGGGTATAACTGCATATTCAGGCGGAGGCTGGAAAGTCTCTGAAGGATTTCAGAAGTTCTTCGAAATTTTTCTTTTCGTTTTACCAGCGGTTATGAAAACAGGGTGTGACGTCTGTCTGAAAATGTATTGTCATTTTAAGATTATTGTTTTCTGATTTGGATTATCTTTTCTTCTTTATTTTTACTGATGCAACATTTCCTTAATTTTCCAGTTTCCATTTCACTGTTGCAAAACTAAGTCTTTTTTCTTGTATAATGAGGACGTCATCAACTTCATATCTTATGCCGGAGATACGAGAATAATACCTGGAAAGTTAGACAGTTAGTTATCCTTTAATGTTTCCCCTGAGGGCCAGCAATGAAACGTCATTAACGTACCTTCTCAATTACTTTTAAGTAAATTAGGGGAATTCATTAAAGAAACTTTTACGCCTAAAGTTAATAACTGATGTTTTTAATCATTCCCCCGAAATGAGTTTTTTTTTATTGGCAGACTAGTAAGAAAAACGACAATTACACTGTGCAAGGAGATAGAGATGCAGTCTGCTGTACAAAGACTCTCATCTCAAGACTTGGCCCATGAATGTTTTCTAATATTTCTGGTATATTGCTAAATGGAATTAGGCATTCTTTTCTTTCGTCATTTTCCTGTATGAAATTAAATACTTTAGAAATAAATAATATCCAGAGCGTAATGTGTTACAGAAATTTAATCTTTGTAATTAACACATTAAGATAACATTCATCTCATACAGCTTCTCTTTAACCAAATCAATGAGCTTTTGATAATTTCAAGTTCTCATATGGCTTCCAGGAAAAGTTGGTTTTCTAAAATAAAAGTTGAAATTTAGTTAGTGATTTACACTTCTTCAACATTTTTATGACTGTAGTTGGTTGAAGTTTGGACATTCACATGAAATATGTTTTACTGGTAATACTGAACTGCATGTTCTACTTCCAGGGATAAGGTCGCTTGGGTTGTTCATTAAAATCA
>NC_087207.1:44039362-44041862 GCF_015104395.2 Macrobrachium nipponense
TCTGTGATATCTTCAAATGAAATTTATCAGGATTTTTGAGGCTTTTAGTCATAGTTCATGACAGAAGAAAATACACAGGGCTACTTTTTTTAGAGAGAGAGAGAGAGAGAGAGAGAGAGAGAGAGAGAGAGAGAGAGAGAGACTTAAGGCTCACGATGCATGGTTATTAATAAAATTTGAATGTGGCTTCTTGGTCAAAGAAGTTAACCTCTAGCTGATGGCCTTTTCACGCACACACACACACACACACACACACACAGTTATTTTAAATCAGGGGAACCATTTTACATCCATTACAATTCGAAATTGTTTCCCTCCTTGGTCCGCTATTTTCAAAAACAGATGTACTAACAAGAGAAGAACACGATGATTGTTAAAAAAAAAAAAAAAAAAACTCCAAGAAAGAAAAAACAGAACGGAAGAATGAAAGATTAACGTCAGAGTGAGGAGATGCCAGTGTTGCTTTTAGAGTAAAATGCACTCGTATGCAGGCGCTGGATTGATGGCGTGCTGAAAAGCTCCAAGGTACTTAAAAGAGTCCTCACCCAAGTTTATGAACAGCTGAAGGTAAACGTCGAATGAATATTTACATGAAAATATTAACATGATGCAACAGAACGCAAGCTTTGTTCCGATACAAAAGAAGAATCTGAAGAGGAGAAGAAAGCTGGATTTCATTGAAGACCGAATGGTTACCTAGCTTGGCCGGTAGAGAGCCATAGAAGCCGTTATTTCATAGGGTTACTAAATTTAAATTGTTTTCTTGAATTTTTTTTTTTTTCTCTCTCTCTCTCTCTCTCTCTCTCTCTCTCTCTCTCTCTCTCTCTCTCTCTCTCTCTGTGATCTTGGGACGCCCAAAACCTAAGGGACCATCGTTCGATTGTCAAACCGGTTCTGGAGGGTTGATACTGCTATGTTCCCAAAAATCAAGTCTGCATCTTTTCATTTAAGTATTTAATTGGGCATATAGTTATTAGTCGACCATTATGAATCACAATTGAGAGAGAGAGAGAGAGAGAGAGGAGAGAGATAAAAACAAAAAAATCCAATCAGACAGGGGACAGTGCACTCAGCAAAGCTAGGAAGATTTTTTACAGAGCAAATGTAGAGAGTACATGGAATAAAGAAAACAAGAAAATAGTTGCCCTCCCTTTTATGCCTAAAATGAAACAAATCACTACAAAAATGAAAGAAAGTAAATATAAATTTGTGTATACCTTTGATAATACCGTAAAAAACAAAGTATGTAAAAATAAATTGGAAGGAGAAGACAGTAAGACAGATGATGTAGCGGGGATATACATAATCAATGGCAATAATTGTGGGGACAAATATGTGGTGGAATCAGGTAGGGGAATAAGGACTAGAATCCAAGAACACAGAAGGGGAGTGCAGCTTAACTCTCAGGGGAGTGCTATAGGTAGGCATTGTTGGGAAAATGACCATAGGATGGATTTAAAAAAAAAAAAGGCTTATATACTAAAGCAATAGTCACAGGAGGGTAGTAGAAGGAGCACTCATCAGAGGGATTAAAGTAATAGAAGGAAACAAAGGTTTTACCTAAGAAGACCCGCAGATTAGGTTTTGTGCCCAACAGACTTTTGGTGACCACTCCCTTACCACAAGCGCTAATCCTATTGTCCATCAACTCAGGATATCAGAGCGACAAGAGGGGATTAGCAACTCTCAAGGAAACCAGAACAGCCATCACATAAATAACAGCTCAACGAGAAAAAGTCCCAGAAGACTGCTGGGCCTTGATCCAGGCTGACAACCCAAACATCTCTTGAAAATGGGCCACAGAAAGGGCCTGAAAGTACTCGAGTGTGGAGTAAAATCAAATGTAAATACTTAGAAGTAAACACGTTACACAGTGATTTTGTGGATTTTTTTTTCAATTATTTTTATTATTATTATTATTCATTTATTTATTTCATTATTATTATTATTATTTTATTATTATTATTATTATTATTCATAAAAAATAATCCGGCATTCTCACTGAACATACCGAAAGGACAGGGAGCATCGGAAAAATAAAATATTTCGTTTTGATTGGGGGTCTATTTTTGTTCATAATATTCACCAAATTTTTTAAGCGTTAATCCCTGTGCGAAAGGAAGAGGACGTAAAAGGTTTCTTTTAACAACATTTTGCTGATGCTATGAAACTTTTAAGACGACGAAACTTATTTTGATGGAGGAATAATAATAATGAGATTTTCTTTGTCGAATCGGGGCTTCACGGTCAGGGAGGAGGCTGGCAATCTCGTAAACTTTAAAACTTGTTGGGTATATATAATATATAGGCCTTGGGTATCATGCCGGTAGAATGATAGTAATGATAATAGTAAGCAAGCGAACTCGCCTGAAAATGGATGATAAAAAGATCCCAAGGAGTAGGTTTGCCCTAATAATAATAATAATAATAATAATAATAATAATAATAATAATAATAATAATAATAATAAAATAATAAAACAGCTTTATATGGATAAAGC
>NC_087207.1:44046862-44059362 GCF_015104395.2 Macrobrachium nipponense
GGCTGCAGGGCTGCGGGGATGGTGGGATAAGAGGGTAGGGCTGCAGGGCCACGGGGACGGTGGGGACGCGGGTAGGGTGCCAGACAGCAAGGACGGTGGGGAGGCTGGTAGGGCTACTGGACCGTTGGGCAGGGATGGCGGTGAGGTGGGTAGGCTTTTGGGGTGCGAGGACAGTTGGAGTTGGGTTTGGCTTCTAGGGCGCGGGATGGTGGGATGCGGGTTTGGCTGTTGGAGCTTAGGGAACAGTTTAGGAGTTGGGGTTTTGGCTGGAAGACGAGGGATGGTCGGGGGCGGGTTGGGCTGCTGGGGTGCAGGGACAGTGGGGAGGAAGGTTTGGCTGCTGGGGTGCAGGGATGGTGGGGAGGCGGTTGTCCCATTCTGACACAGGGACGGTGGGTGGCGGTTGTTGGGCTGCAGAGGCATGGGGACGGTTGGAACCCAGGTTGGCTGCCAGATGTAAGGACAGTGCAGAGGTGGGTTGGGCTGCCAGGGACATTGAGGAGGTGGATTCTGCGGCCGTTTGTTAGCAAACACTTATATATAGAGTATTTTGAAACAGTAATTATAATCCCTATCAAAACTGCATATATGATTTGGCTTTGTTATGTAGATGACTTCTTAACTTACTGGAAAAGCGAGTGGGGCGATTTTGATGTCTTTCACAAAAATTAAATTCCTTGATCCCGAGCATGAAATTTAAAGTAGAATGGGAAAACATTAACCAAATCCCCTTTTTAGATGTCTTAATCATCAGAACTAATAACAGCTACAAATTCACTGTCTTCAAGAGAGTGACATTCTCACTTTCAAATGTATATTTTTGTTTACAGCTATCATTACATTTAATTTAAACTTGGCATAGCAAGTAACTTATTTCTTAATGCTCTGAGAATTTGCTCCCCAGAATTTCTTAACAAAGAACTAGAAGCAATCACAAATCAACTATTTTGTCAAAATACCCCAAGCACATGATAGAATAAGCCATATGTAAAGTAAAGAGCATTTTTACAAACCCACAGCAAACAAAAAAAGAGAAAAACGAAAAATAACACAAATAAAATCATAATCCCTAATGTGGATAATTACAAGAGATCACACAAATCTTAGGCCTCTCCAACCCTTTTATCTACACTTATCCAAATATGCTGGGGTGGGGAAATCTTTAATTAATGTTCAGCAGAAACCAATTTACAAGACTTAGGGATTTATGAGATCCTCTGTAGGGGTTGTGATAAGTCCTACTATGGTTTCACTGAAAAATCTATCTTGGAAAGATTAACTCAACATGAACTTTCAGTTAGATATGGACAATATAGTTTGACAATTTTCCATCATATAAATAACACGAAACCATGCAATGGATTGGAACTCATTCCAAATTTTATACAAAAGCAGTTGCCGATAAATTAAAAAGATAATAGGATCAGACTTTCTAATGGGGCCTGGGACTCTGACCAGGTAGACAATATCGTCATTAAGGTAATTAAAAAGCCGATTAAGAAAATTAACAGAACCAACAGTGGCTTAGCGGTGACCACAGGCATCACTTAAGAGCATATCTCCCAATATATTTTGCTAATGAAACTCCTGTCATTCACCGCTTGATAAGGGTGTAGGTGGGTCCACTGAAATATAGTTCTTAGCTTTAAACTACTGTTTTGAATGGGCCTTTTATGCTTTATATATATATCTATATATATATATATATATATATATATAATATATATATATATACTATATATATATATATATATATATATATATATATATATATAGATATATATATATAGATATATATATCTATATATATATATATATATATATATATATATATATATATATATATATATATATATAGATATATCTATATATAGGATATATCTATATATATATATATATATATATATATATATATATATATATATCTATATATATATATCTATATATATCTAGATATATATATATATAATATATGTATATTTAATATATATATATATATATATATATATATATGTTATATATATATATAATATATATATATCTATATATATATCTATATATGTATATACATATATCTATTATATATATATTACTATATCTCTATATCATATATATATATATATATATATATATATATATATATATATATATATATATATATATATATGATTCGAGCTGCAAATGTCCTTTAATATCTAATTCGCTCTACCTCAGAACTGATATAGTTTCATATATGTAATTACAAAAAACGGAGTTCGACAGTGATCGTAAGGTCAGAATAGGTATAAACAAATTATAGCCTCACAGTTAGCCGAATCGGTAACGTCAATGTCGTCCTGATTTCATTCCTGTCCACACACACACACACACACACATATATATATATATTATTATTTATATTGCTACTTTCAAAATGCATATATCCCTGTAGATAAAAATGTTATGTAGGATTGTGTAACATTTTTTCAGATTCCTAGATAGTTTAGAGATAGGATGTTTTAAATCTGTTCAGATTTTGCATAACATAATGTAAAAGAATATATATATGACATAGAATGTAAAAAGAGAGAGATTTTCTTTGTCCGTTCGACACTGCGAGTGTTTTCCCTTTTATGTCAACACTTTAGATTAGGGAACTGTGAGACTCCTTTGCTTTCCTAAATCTGTCAACGCATTTGATAAGCAATCGAATCGAGTCTTGCATTGTTATCAAAACGTCATTCTTAATTATCGCTCAAACTCCGTTTCGATCGGGGGTACATGTTCTGTTTGAGCAGAATCATCTCATACGTGTATGTTTTTGATCAAAGCCACGTGGGGATTGCACATTTTTTATGTGAAGTTGCGTAAGATTTCGAAGATTCTGGAAGAATTATTGTCTCAAAACGTTTTGTGTCATATCTCCAGTCCAGTTTCTGCAAGGAAGAGATTTTATTATATCTTAGAACTTCGAGCCATTAACATCTCGCTCTCGCTCTCGCTCTCTCTTTCTCTCTCACTCGACATCATTGAGATTATATTAACGTAACGTAAATTGGTCACTCGTAACATTTTAGAATTTCAGAGTTGATATTTCTTAGAGTTTATTTAGTATTATATGGTGTTTTTGTGGAATCTGAACAAACATTATTTCGTAACGGCACCTGGTTTTTTGTGAAAGTGTGAATCAAGCCTGCAGCAAAGAAAGAAAGAAGTTGGTATACCAAGGTAAAGGGTGTATATTTTTATTAGTTGCAACTAATAACTAAAAGTTAATGGAAAAGTGGTTAACTAATAACTATATCTAATGGTTATGGTTGTTTGGTTAACTAATAACTAATAACAGGTGGTTGTGAAGGTTTGGTAAAAACTGATGTTTACAATGTTTTGAGTGAAAAATATTTACAGTTTTACACATTGCGAATTTTTTTGTGTTTTGTGTTTGTTCCATTGTTAGTGCACTTGTTCATTTTCTTATTGAAGTGTGCCTTTTTGTGCACTTGTTCATTTTCTTATTGAAGTGTGCCTTTTTATTTTATATTTTCATTTGCATTCACAATTTAATTGACTTAGTTGTTTTCATTGCTTAATCATTAAATTTAACACTTGTGAATTAATTTGCATTTACTTAGAATTCTTTTCAAGTTTTATTGTTGTTTAGCACTTGTGAATTAATTTCAAATTTTCAATTATTGCCTAACACTTTTGAATTTCAATTGAATTAATTTTCTTGAATTTTGTGTATAAAATTAATTTTGATTTAATTTTACTTAATTGATTTCAAGAATTATCAAAATTTACTTGTTTTTCAAGTAACAGTTAATTTTCCCTTGATATTGTGAATTTTACTTATAAATTTTGATTTAATTTAATAAATTTTTGTATTTAAATTTTTTGTTTTAGAAATTTTTTATTCCATTTCTAATCCAGTATATTTGCATTTGATTATGATTATGTTAGGTAGAAGCATAGAGTGGTAATTGATTTGCTTTCCTTCAATTTACTTGAAGTGACTTAGAACTAGGGAAGTACTTAGACTTCTGAAATCAGGGAAATACTTAGACTTTTAAAGTTGTTGATGGAGTGATGCCATTTGATTAATTTAATTACTTAAAAGATTACCTCACACCTGTTTTGATGAACTTAGTCTGATTTTCTGCAATACTGGTAAGCTGTTAAAGGATCACTTTTGCCTTTAGAGTATTCAGTCGTTTAGTACGTGTTATGAGGGTTCAGGTGTCTGGCTTTTTGTGAGGTAATAATTGATGAATGGTAACCAGATACTTGGCACTTCGTAACAATATATATATTATATATATATATATATATATATATATATATATATATATATATATGTGTGTGTGTGTGTGTGTGTGTGTGTGTGTGTGTGTGTGTGTGTGTGTCGCCAAAATGGCGTGCACGAGGGTGGTATTAAATGAGATGGATTAATTTAAAGACATCTCTATTTTTTTTTTTATTTCCGAGACTAAAGATATTTACAGAATAGGAGTGATCTACACTCTTTGGCTTGCGCTTCTAATCTGAATCTGATTGACAAACACGCCTTACACACATGAACACAAACAGAAACATAAATTTGTTTCAAGAATTACTAAACAGTAGTTACATTAATTTACGTCATAAAAATGACTAAAGAGTCACATCGCACTTGATAGAAACATTATCTTCATTTATATAAGGATAAATAATTGTATCAAATCAAATTTATTGACCAACAACGTCTATCACATGACTGACCTCGGTTGATTGTTTTGGCTATCTCTCCTGCTGACCTAATAACAACATCAACATCTTACTAACAACAACACCCTGTGACTACCTCTTCACTCCACTGCTTGCTCTTCCCCCTTCATATATATGCAATGTATAATATATCATTACATATTTCTCTGCCAGGCCCTCGTTTGCGGTTAATAACAATGAAAATAGCGGACAGGCAACTTCAATATCAGGCAATTTGAGGGACAGTCATGGATTATGCCAGTGATTATATATAGAAATGTGATCATATGTAAAACAAGAATAGATATGATATCCCTAAAACATGTTAAGATTCTGATACTGATTCACTAAAAGTATGTGATAGTATTAAATGAGATATTAGATAAAACCTTAACATAACTGAGGATATTGGATATAAACTTATAACTTCAAGAAACTGTAGATAAACTTGGTATATAGTATATATATATATATATATATATATATATATATAATATATATATATATATATATATACACACATATATGAGTTTATATATATATATATATATATATATATATATATATATATATATATATTTATATATACAGATATATATATATATATATATATACACACACATATATGAGTTGTATATATATATATATATATATATATATATATATATATATATATCTATATATATATATATATGAGTTGTATATATATCATATCTATATATATATATATATATATATATATATATATATATATATATATATATATATATATATATATATATATGAGTTGCCCTTCAGGAGAACGTCGTCTATTGGGTTTTCCTTCAGGAGAAAGTCGTCTTCTTTGTCAATCGAGGCCACGTTTCCCCCAGGCTCCACTGAGTACGGCCACACCAAAAGATGGGCGATGGGGCGTAGACTGACATTCGGTGTGAATCAAACGTCGGTCACGCCCGTCCTTAGGCGTGACCATGCTCAGTGGAGGCTGAGCGAAACGTGGCCTCGATTGACACCGAAAAATATTTTTACATATTATTATCATTTCATACCCGTGCGTCACTTGGCGATATGTTGATACTAAAGATGATAGATATTACCACTATTATTTCTCAGTAAAGCAATACAATGGTTGAATCAAACGGGAAAGAAATTGAATAGCTTTTAAAACTTTCTAAAAACATTTGTTCTTCATTAAAGATTCAACGGTTGGAATTTTATATCTGAGAATACGAGATTAAGCTCATGGATATGGAATGCGAGAGAGAGCACATGGGATACACATGCGCTGTATAGTGTTCGAACATCTCTGGTAAACATTGTGATGCCAGTGGATTTAAAAACCAATCATCATTTAGATATGACTAATCAAAACTGCAGTTGCCCACTGGAGGGATTATTACAGATCTTTCTTTCAAATGTATTACTGCGTATAATGGAATAGCACATTTCATTTCCTTACTTAACTGTCCAAAAGAATCACGTCACTAAATTTCTTTTGCAGCCCCGATTTCGATAGCGAGACTAGCTCTCTGAAACCACAGAGAGTATGCGGATTAAAACCATTGGAAATATAAAGAATAATGACATTCAAATTTTATGAGGAAAATTCTTTGCAGCTTATTAAAGATATCTCATACGAAATATTTTCTCAGTTACAGTGAAATCTGATTTTTTTCTCTAAACAATTAGGAAATTTCAAAATGACAAAGAAAACTCAAAGAAATCTTTCGCTATGACGCCAGTGATACCGAGTGGGGTTGGGTGATAATTTATTTATTTATTTTTTATAGAAGATGTGTCGCTATTGGGGATCTCCTAATCAGTAAAGAATTGATACAATGTCGTCCAACGGAACAGCACTAGACTACCACTTTTACTTCTCTACTTGATTTGAATATAAAAGATGGTGAGACCGGTATAATTAGAGTATATCTATCTATCTATCTATATATCTATCTATCTACAAAGGCTGCTATACCCTACTTGACAGTAGGTACCGGAAATAAGCCTGTTGAAGGAATTCGCAAGTCGCTTATTAGGCGCTGTACTACACCTTTATGGTATTTAGTGTTGACCAATGTGCCAACAAGTAATTCGTTAATGTAATGGAACTCTCTTTCCGATAACTCATTGCAAAAACTGGGTGTGAGCTTTAATGATATGGATAATATGGATAATGGTAAAACTGAATTCATTGATGATAAATTTCATGTCTGATTCTGGAATCTAACTTTATATGCCGAAGAGACGTAGATTGAATTTCAAAAAGAATTCCCGAGATTTAGCTACATAACCTGTTCAGGAACATTTCTACTGGCAGTTTCAGGTGCAATATTATGAAGGAGGCTATTCATAGTCAAATTTTGCTCTTCTCTGAAATAAACAGGAGTATAAAACTTTATATAAAAAAGCACACGAAATTTCTACGCTGAGGTGCACTGAAGACGGAGTGAACCCAATGTTGCATAACGCCAAAAGTGTCGTCTTTTTGCGTTGTAAATATAAAAGAATTTTTTCCGTCTCCTGATAAGTAAAAAACAAAAGCGTTGGTCATCCTCCGGGACAGATCCCCTTTTTCCATTCGGCCATATGCAAATGAATAACGCCCCTGAGAGCATCAGCAGCAATAAAAGTAAAGTACAACGCATTTTCCAATATATGTTCGTTTGTCTGTCTGACTGTCTGTCTGTAGCATAAATACTTCCTGACAGAAGTGGCCAGTATTGTATGCTTATTTCACCGTCGAGGCAATTAAGATCTTCAGACTATTTTTCATACTACAAGTAATGTTAGGCGTCTTTTCCCTCGGTGGTTTCAAGCGGAATCATCTCGGGATGTGATGATTCATGTTGAATATTAAGAAGCCTCGGGATAAACATAAGGTATTACAATATTTTCATTAAAGCTTTCATATGACCATTTGTGTTATAATATATTTATTTAAACTCTCACGGGGCCAAACCGAACAGGAAGGTCTTTAAACCACAAAGCTCAGCATAAAGACTTCTAGATCCTTTCCCATCCTTTAACTAACGTGCGTCATTTGCTCCTTTGAGCCCTCAATTTTTCATAACATGGGAGTTCCTAATAATGCATGGTACCTAAGGTTACAGTAAGACAAATTTAATTACGTGAAACAAATATATATATATATAATATAAATATATATAGATATATATATATATATATATATATATATATATATATATATATACACACACACATATATATATATATATATATATATATATATATATATACACACACACATTATATATATATATATATATATATATATATCTATATATATATATATATATATATATATATATATACACATACATATATATATATATATATATATATATATATATATATTATATAGTATGTATTGTATACATTTATACTTCGAGAGCATAAGTTCGCCCAATGGAAAAAAAAAATAGGGATAGAGAAATGAGAGGAAAAATCACCCATAACAAAAGCAACACAGCTTAAGCGTTCTGGAGGAGGATCCTTCCGTTCAAAAAGGAAAAAAAGTTGGAAGGATGCCAGCGACACCGGAATCTTTGTGACGGCTGAGCAATTTCTAAAGAAACAATGAGAAAACTTTATATTACAGCACCAGCACAGCAAACCAGACTTGCCATTGTGTGTAGTGCGCTGTTAACCATATCACCCTATGAGTGCTCTTTGGTCATTAACTTTGACGCCGTTCCTTTTACTTACAGAAAACAAAAGTTGAAGTACGAAAGACTAACGTCTGAAGATACTGTCACTGTATGGCGATAATTGCTCCCTTGAAAACCATTTTTAATGCAGGGGACAAATGTTAAATTATTGACAGTATGAGAAAGCATAAGATAGAGGATTATTATTACCTATTATATTGGAAAAGTTGCTCACTTGAGTGAAAATCAGATTCAAGCCCAAGGACTACCAGTGGAATAAAGGACCGCCAAGAACTTCATCCCTTATTTCATCGAAGTAGATTTGTAAGTATTACCAAAGGCTTCCCGTCTTGTAGATGAAGATGTATTTGGAAATATACTCTATTAGCGTTACTTGAAAGTCCAACTTAAAGGAAAAGACTATTTTTAGAAGTTCTTAAGTTGTGTTTTTCAGTCATTTAGTCAGAAATTTAAAATCAACATTTGAAAGGAATTGAAAACATCATTATCATCACTTTTACAAGGTGACATTAAAATTGACGAAAATTAGGATTAAACAGGGATATTAACCTTTACAAAGAGAAGGGTAAGAAAGGAATGGCTGTAAGACAGTCGTTTGCCCAGA
Source organism: Macrobrachium nipponense (assembly GCF_015104395.2). Taxonomy (NCBI): domain Eukaryota; kingdom Metazoa; phylum Arthropoda; class Malacostraca; order Decapoda; family Palaemonidae; genus Macrobrachium; species Macrobrachium nipponense. The sequence continues at coordinate 44,055,881 of NC_087207.1, forward strand.
TCTCGACTACGCCAAGAAAAGCTGAGTAGAGGATTGACTAGAATTGAGGGAAGGAACGAGGTGCTTGATATGTAAAGACTCAAGGGCCGATTATATATTGGCTATGCTGGGTATTGTCAATTATCGAAAAAAAAAAAAATTAATTTAAATTTTACAGAGAGCTGCATGATTTCTTATATAAGAAAATTCAGGGTTGGTTATCCTCTGGCCAGTTCTGTAGCTCACTCCCAAATGACTAGAATATCGAACTTGCAACAAGCGTTTCGTCGATCCAACGTAAGTACCGGGACACCCCGGGCAAGTAAATTTGTAAATAATATTGGATCGCATAAACGGTTGCAAATTCTCTTTGTGACTAAGAAGTGAGCCTATTTTTAGAGGATTAATAGGTATTAGATTAACTATGAGACTTCCGAACTCTCTTTCAATAATTTTTTTCGATAATTGACAATACCCAGCACAGCCAATATATAACGACACTTGAGTCTTTACATGTCAAGCACCTCGTTCCTTCCCTCAATTCTAGTCAATCCTCTAATCAGCTTTTCTTGGCGTAGTCGAGATCTGGGCAAACGACGGTCCTACATACATACCAGCGACATTTACCCACCTTCGAGAACCAGCGAACGTATTCCTAACATTTAATTAGATCTAACCCCTTCACCGTGAGATATAATGGAAATGAACACAAGTGAGAGTCCAGGGCATTACCAATTCATCCACAAAATTCATAATAGAAGTTGGAACATTTAATACAAGGATTTTTCTGGGTGAAAAAGTTAGGTAAAAATACCATGGTATTTTGGGTGTGGATAGGCTGTGGGGGCGGGGCAAGCTCAGTCATGTACTACTTAGGTTCCAACTTCTTTTGTGACTTGTTAGGAGGGATTGCTAATACTCTGGACCCTCATCTGGAAAGCCGGAGTTCGCTCCCGATGTGAGTCAGAAATTTATTTCTTTGGAACACGTTCTCTTGTGTTCATATATATATATATATATATATATATATATATATATATATATATATATATATATATATATATATATATCAATTCAAGCTACAAATGTCCTTTAATATCTAAATTCCCTTTACCTACCTCCCAAATGATATATTTTCATATATGTACCGAAGGGGAATTTTTTAATTGATAATAATTTCGTCCCCCCATGGGATCGAACCACCGTCCAAGTGGACGGGGACGAAATCAGGACAGTCAGTGACGCTATCCAATTTATTCATAACAAAAGGCTACGTGCTGTCAAACGCTCGAATTGGCCACATGGTAGACGGGGTTTCATATCGATTCTAATTACGAAAGCTCCCAGATCGAGGGTGATTTGTAAGGTCAGAATCGATATGAACTTATAGCGTCTCTGTTGGCTGATTGGATAGCGTCACTGACTGTCCTGATTTCGTCCCCGTCCACTTGGACGGTGGTCGATCCCATGGGGGGACGAAATTATTATCAATTAAAAAAAAAATTCCCCTTCGGTACATATATGAAAATATATCATTTGGGGGGAGGTAAAGTGAATTTAGATATTAAAGGACATTTGTAGCTTGAATTGATATATAAATGGATCACGGTTCGATGTGATAATTATTCATTATTATATATATATATAATATATTAACTATATATATATATATATATATATATATATATATATATATATATATAATATATATATATATATATATGTGTGTGTGTATCCTTTAGCCTTTGAAATAAAGAGATCATATAATGGTGCTGTCGAGCAGATGAGCTCATTTGCGCCCTCACGCATGCTCGAATATTTACATAATATCCATCTTTAGATTATGGACGAAAGGGCCGAGGGAATCGAGGGAAAAACCACGATACATTTTTTTTTTGGTCCGGTAGAAGGAAAAAGCAAAATACACATCGTAGACTGTTCCGCACATGAAGAAAAATGGCCTCTGTGCACCATAAATTCATTAGGGCGTCACGAAAGAAAATATCATCGTTTATCATACGTAAATGTGAACAGATAATGGAACGCATTTACCAGAGGATACATCGACGAATTCCCTCACCCTCCCTAAGGGAGCAGTCGCAGGAATTGGAAATTACTGGGAATTATGAAGCTGCTGGGCCAACACTCGTCATTTGAGCCTCTTTCCTCTTCTACAAACCTCAGACCATAAGCCATCGAAAACTGACGAAGGGTGCCTGTAAAAATTTACATATTTTGCTAATTTTAAGATTTAAGTTTGTTTGAAAGCTAATGTTTTTCAATCTGTTAAAACTAATGTTTTTGTTCCAATAATGGTTTGGTTCCGATGTTCATTTTTTTTTTCGTCTCCCCATTCGCCATCTTTCTTTCTATAGCCGCTGCCTTAGTCCACGGCTGAGACTGTTTTCCTGTTTTCAGCTTCTGAAAGATTTATTTTCAAGTTGTAATTTTAAAGTTTATTTTCATGTCTGTTAATGTTTATTTTCAAAACGTTTAAAGAGCGTTATCCACTAAATTATAATTTTATTTACTGATAAATTGTTCATGGCTTTTTATACAATTTATGATTGCACCTCGACTTAGGACCATCCCATATGTCATGAATAGCATGACTTATTCTATATTAGTTTGAAAAATATTACAGTGCCTCTTCCTACTTTTTTTTCTTTTTTAAACCAAAGAATGTGATTTTTCCAAAGCTTGTAAGATTTTATGGAAAATTTACACGAGAGCAGATTTTCGTTATATAAGGTAGCACTCAAACTTGATTATGACAACCTCACCCAGCTTCTTATATTCTTTGGAGAACTTTTTGGCATTATCTCTCTCTCTCTCTCTCTCTCTCTCTCTCTCTCTCTCTCTCTCTCTCTCTCTGTGCCTGCCTGGAAAACTCATCTAAATATTAATTTTTTGCTCTCTCCCTTCTAGTGTAGCAATATTTCATCCTGTCTCTGTTTCCTTAGTGTACCTAAAAGAGACCTGTTTTTATTCATGAGATTTGTTCGTTTTCGTGGAGATTCTTGACCGAAGCTATTTTTTATTTTCCGTTTGGTTTACCAAGAAAATCAATACTGATCACCATTGACTTTGCAAAATGTTAAGGCATGCGATAAATGAACTTATTTCCCTTTTGTATCAATGAGAGAAAAATCTTTCAAAGTTCTTTATGATAGGAGGACGAGCAAATATATTTTTTTACGCATAGCAATAAAACCTTTTAAATAAATAACCAGATTCGTACGCTTTGCCAAAAAAAGTATATCAGGCTGAAAAATCACAACTAAACTCGAGATTTTTATTCTGTTTACCATAGACGCATTATGATTACATATTTTTTTATGCAATTAATGATACAAATAATGTTTTAACTCCTAAAGGGTAGAACTTAATCGACTTCTACTCAGAGTTGGGTCAATTCATTTTTATCAATTCAAATCAATTCCAATTGAACGAAAATTATGAATTTATCAATTCCAATTCAATCACAAATAATTTTCAAAAAT
>NC_087207.1:44064362-44069019 GCF_015104395.2 Macrobrachium nipponense
ACACTTAGATTTAACAGTTTATTTGTTTTACTGACTTTATATTGTTTCGTCTTTTGAGGCTGAGTATGAGTTAATAATGCTAAGCCTTTAATAGGACTAGACTGTAAAATCAATATACTTCGTACTAATATATCTTTCATAGGACATATGACAAATATTGTATCTGGATATTCCTCTGTTTTTTTTCTCTAATGAAACACAGAGGCGAGTAGCAAAATTATGACCATCCCATTTCGTTTACTATTCACCTACTAATAATTTGCTTCAGGCTCATTTCCAGCAACTTTAGTTCGTAATAAGTGTCTTTGTAACTACTAACCAGATATGAGCATCAACATGTATGGTTATCTGTGATTGAACATTCCTGTGCAACTTTCTTTCCCTTTTTATTTATTTATTTATTTTAATTATTTATTTGTTTATTTATTTCATTTATTTTTTATGGACAATTCTATGGGAGTTCGGAACAATAGGCTAAACACATTGCAAGATGACTAGAAAAACAAATTTGTGAATTAAGATGTGCTCACCTAATTAGTGCCAGAAGGACCGAATTAAAATGACTTTAAAGAGAACTATGGGAAATGTCTTAATTTTACGTAACAAATCAGGTTTAATCTTATCTTAATTTTTGCAGGACTTGTAGGCTAGAGGAGAACAGGAACTACCAGGTGTCTTATTTATAGTTCCTCCTTCAAATACTATTAGGTGCTCAAGTTTTAATAATCCACCTTAGAGATGCCAAATAGGTTTAAAAAGTATATCGCAGAATTGCAATAAAAGAAGTGTCAAGAAATGCAATTTGCTTTTGTTAACAACCATTAATTCAGGATTCAGCATAGAAGATAAGTGGATAGGGCAGATACGTATATTTTACTTCCCAATACACTAAAACCACAGTAGCCATAACAACAAAGGCTTTGTATCGTCAACCTTATTTCGATAAGATTCCCCTGAACTGTAGTTTGATGTTAATATATCTGTGGAGATGGTTTTTTCATAGAGCCAAATTTACACTTATCCAGCTTTCGTGAATACAAACCAATGCCAAAATTGTTCCAGATAGTTTGAATAGCGAGAAAATCCGCAGCAATAAAATGCGTAATGTTTCACTTTTTATTATTTATCCGATGACCAACATCAATGGACAGTTTTAGACATTCAGCACTAAACAGCTTATGGAAGATTATAGCCCTACTTATTTTTAATGAAAACGCTTCTTCACTTCTTCACAATAGAGAAAGGTCATTTATAATATGAAGAAGCGTGAGATATTTTTTCAAGTTCTCGAATGAATGAGAAGATTGGTAGCTTTCTCAGCAAAGGAAAGGAAGCTTCAAAGAGCTACATTCCAAATTTACGAGAATAGAACAGTAACTTACATTTTCAGTCAGAATTTGACGGGGACTTGAAGAGCGAAGTGTCATTCCCCTGAACCACTGTCCGTCACCAACGACTCAACTGCTTCACTTGGGTGGTTTATTGGGTGAGTTGAATCAGTAAAATGTCTCTATTTCTTCATCAGTTGATATAATGTCTAAGGTACCTTAAAGTGCCCATGTATGTTCCTGCCTTTCCTGTCTTTCAGGAAAAAGAAGCAAAAAGCTTGAGTGGATTTCATTAAATCACTTAACATTCCACAGTGGAGGGGATGACAATTATTGGTTACGTGCGTAGTGATCTCAGAACGATTTATTTGAAACCCCGTAAGAAGTATTCAATGCTCAGTTTCATTAATATCATTTTAATAGTGAAAATAGCATAATTTTATTTTTAACTGGCTGTAAACAATTGCATATTTTACTCACGCCTTATGCCAGCACGGTCTATTGGTCAGCGACCAGCCGCTTACAAGTGACACAAAGATGTTCTCATAATTTCAATGAAAACCTCTTACTATTTTCCAATCATTCGAATTCTTGTTCATCTGTAGCCTCTCCTGTATCGCAATGTCCCACCGATTATATGACGAAATCGTGGAAACATCTTGGGAAATATATTCCAGTCCCTGAGGCTTGTTTTCAGAAGCTCAGTGGCAACTGTGATGAATTCAATAAGCAGATTTCTGAAAGCCATTCCTCGCCAGTGGTTTCATTTGCCTTTTCCTCTTTGAATAAACCGGTGAATCATTCAGACCGAGATCGCGACAGGCCCTGATCCCTTGGGGTTGAAATGTGCAAAGGAAAGATGGATGCCAAAACACCTCGCTTGTATGTGTTTATGATCCACTTGCGTTTCTCCTCCTTTTGACGGTTCCATAATGAATTCCAGTCGTCATATATTGCGACGCTTTATTGAAGATAATAAGAAGGTAGTATAACCTGAAAATAGATACTGCTGACGACCTCATCCCTTGGAGATCCGAATAACCGACTTCCGAAGCAGTAGTTCAACACTTAGTCCTCAGTAGCTGACTTACTGCCCCAGTGGTCGACGGTCTAAATCCAAAGGGGAGATATATATATATATATATATATATATATATATATATATATATATATATATATATGATATATATATATAATAAATACATTTATTCAATGTACAGGATCTGTAAATATAAACCCATGACCTGAGGTCATGGCATTAGGAGGGTCCTACGTGACCAAAGCAGATCTAGATTACGCTATGCGCTGTCTGCAGTAGCCTGGTCTAGCTCAGAGCTTTGTCAACATTTTAGTTTATGATAACTTTGCACAACAACTTCCATGGGAAGCGGTTGACCTGTTAACCTACGCCGGAAACTTGTAACTTCCGAGCCGGCGGACTACGTATGTTTTTATATGAATTGCTGAGATAGCTAATGTTCCGCTATCGACGCGATGCTTTAGAATGGGAGTTCCGCGCCAACCATCAAACATATCGGTCTTCCGACCGAGCTGCATCTCCTAGTATTGGAGTTACAGAATAAAGTTGTTATCTTTGTTCAACTTGTCTGTTTGAAATCATCTCCTTTAGTTAAGAAAGAACCACTCTACTAAGATATCCCAAGGAGATGGGAGGAACCAGAAATACTTACGAATGACAGTCGTAAGGAGAACACAAAAAAGTCTATCGCCAAGCGATGAGACTTAAATATATATATATATATATATATATATATATATATATATATATATATATATATATATATATATATATATATATATATATATACTCCCTTTGGATTTAGACCGTCGACCACTGGGGCAGTAAGTCAGCTACTGAGGACTAAGTGTTGAACTACTGCTTCGGAAGTCGGTTATTCGGATCTCCAAGGGATGAGGTCGTCAGCGTTTAATGCATGCCATAAAAAACAAAAAAGAAATAAGTTTCCATGAGTAATTCAGAATAATGCACTCAAGTAAAAGGGATAATAATATATATATATATATATATATATATATATATATATATATATATAGATATATATAGATATATAGTATATATATATATATATATATATATATATATATATATATATATATATATATATATATATATATATCCCTTTACTTGAGTGCATTATTCTGAATTACTCATGGAAACTTATTTCTTTTTTATGGCATGCATTAAACAGTCCCTTTCTACAGTTTCACGAACTAAAACCTATATCGCAACACACTAAATAATCTAATTGGGAGTTTGTTGGTATATGCAAGTTATTACATGTGTTTTAACCAGCACAAGTCGTGTTGCAATATATATTCAAATATCATATATCAGTGGTAATGCGCTTTCATATAGGAATTAATCAAACACAATGCATGGAGCATCAAGTATTCAAATCCCCTAAATCAGTGGCAGTGGCGCTTTCAAACCAGCGTTGATCAAACAGGCTGAAATTCATGACGAATACAAATTCCAACATTATGCAAATACTTCTAGAATTACAGGTGGAACTATGTAAATGCTATATCAAATAACGTTCATCATAAAAGTGCGAATTTACACATTATGACAAATACATTGAAACTGCAAAACGAATGGTATTGCGAGCGGGGAAGTAGAGTAAAAAATTCAAATATTCCAGAAAGTAATTTCACTTAAAAATCAGTATATAACCATTTAATGATAAAAATCAAACAACTTTCAAAAGTAGAAAGAGACTTCGAAATGCGTCTTATTCACTCAGTAGAGTAGAGAAGTTGAAGATAAATGTCGTCAATAACAAAAATGATTGCAAGGTCTGAAAATAATTCAGAGTAATTATGGTATTTTTTTAAACAAATGATATTGTACCCAAACCAGAGTTTCGTTCCTTCAGTTCCCATCATCTGAGCTACATTACAAGAAAATGCCATGAAATTAAGATTTACTGCATTCATTTAACAGAAATTTGACTTACATCTGCTATATCATTAAAAATGCTATTTACATTATTCAAAGGTCTGTTTCTTGATCACTGGCATCGCGAAAAAAGATATGAGCTAAGGATGCCATAGCGTCAAAAGACGGGCCAAATTACAGTAAAAGTTCGGACATATTTCAGAGAGTGTTCAGACTATCTCTAGAGTAATTTTTCAAAATATCTTATCTCGAATGTTGCAGGACTTCGTTGTATAAAAAATTATAAGGACACTGGTTTTGAGGTCTATAAGAATTAGAATGTGCGGAATAAAGTGGTCATAATCTTAGGTAACAGACACCAGTGAATAAATGTAAACACAACAGGTGG
>NC_087207.1:44069519-44072019 GCF_015104395.2 Macrobrachium nipponense
CTTCTACATGATAAAGCCTTAGATAAAGAGGGTACAGGTCTGCCAATGATGATGGCTAACTCTATTATGACTACCATCTCGGAAGTTCTACAGTCATAAAGGAGCAGAACAGTAGCTCGAACATATGAACATACATACAAAATGAGACACACTACAGATCACGTAGCCATTTGAATTATAGGTCGTGGTAGTTGTCTGAAGCAGGGAGCTTGGACTAATGTTTTCAAACAAATGAATGACCACAGATGACGGCATGTTATCTTACGCCTACTTTTATTGTATACGTCATCTTTAGCGTCTCTAGTCTGATCACATTCCTGCAAGCAATCTGTTGACCTCTTTAGTTTTAGTCCTTTTATATATATGGACTAACATTCCATATTTTTAGTTATGTAAACACTTACATATATATATATGTGTGTGTGTGTGTGTGTATATATAGCGTGTTGTTGACCAACGAAAATTAAAATGAATACGCTATATTTTATTAGAAATAATTGTTCTGTACTGGTTTAACATATACTTATTTATATTTGTATTTTGATTTAATAAATAAATCATTAAATACGCTCTATTTTGTTAGAAATAACTGTTCTGTAATAATTTAACATCTACATTATTTATTATTTACATGTTCATTTTAATAACAAACATCACATACTATTCTAAAATCACTGTATCTTTAACTCAAACGCGAAACACCTTTTTCAGACCTTTTAGGCTTTTCCATAGGGCTTCCCTACCTCCCTATCTCTCTCTGTCTCTCTCTCTCTCTCTCTCTCTCTCTCTCTCTCTGTCTGTCTGTCTCTCTCTCTCTCTCTCTCTCTCTCTACGCAAACGCACACCCACACATACGCACCTCTCTCTCTCTCTATCTCTCTAACACGCAAACACTGCGTTTTCCACCTCCGTGTTTACAACCAGAATATAGAGTATTGCGTTTCCACTGCATCCTCCACCATCCCAATCCACCACACTTTATTTACTCAGAGAGTAAGACTACAAACTACTCTGTTGCTGTTGCTGGAGGTCGGATCATGCCTTATTATGCCTTCCTCCGTCTCATACCAATTCATACCAATTACCTCTCGTAGACCAGACAAAGCTATATATATTCCATGACGCGGAAGGTTCTTATTCTTAATGTGATGGAGATGTGGTCATAAGATCTTTAATAAAGCATCGCGATATGCGGCAACTGGAATTCATTATGGAACCGTCAAAAGGATGAGATGCAAGTGGATCATAAACACTCGTTCAAGCGAGGTGTTTTGCAATCCATCTTTCCTTTACACATTTCAACCCCAAAGGATCAGGGCCTGTCGTGCTCTCGGTCTGAATGATTCACCGGTTTATTCAAAGAAGAAAAGGCAAATGAAACCACTGGCGAGGAATGGCTTTCAGAATCTGTTTATAAAATTCATCACAGTTGCCACTGAGCTTCTGAAAACAAGCCTCAGGGACTGGAATATATTTCCCAAGATGTTTCCACGATTTTTTGTCATATAATCGGTGACATTGCGATACAGGAGAGGAGCAACATACATATAGATGAACAAGAATTCGAATGCTTGGAAAATAGTAAGAGGTTTTCATTGAAATTATGAGAACTTCATTGTGTCACTTGTAAGCGGCTGCTCGCTGACCAATAGACCGTGTAGGCATAAGTCGTGAGTAAAATATGCAATTGTTTGCAGCCAGTTAGAAATAAAATCATGCTATTTTCACTAGTAAAATGATAGTAATGAAACTGAACATTGAATATTTTCTACGGGGTCTCAAATAAATCGTTCTGAGATCACTACGCACGTATCCAATAATTGTCATCCCCTCCAACGTGGAATGTTAAGTGGTTTAATGAAATCCACTCAAGCTTTTTGCTTCTTTTTCCTGAAAGACACGAAAGGCAGGAACATACATGGGCACTTTAAGGTACCTTAGACATTATATCAACTGATGAAGAAACAGAAACATTTTACTGACTCAACTCACCCAATAAACCACCCAAGTGAAGCAGCTGACTCGTTGGTGACGGACAGTGGTTCAGGAGAATGACACTTCGCTCTTCAAGTCCCCGTCAAATTCTGACTGAAAATGTAAATTACTGTTCTATTCTCGTAAATTTGAAATGTAGCTCTTTGAAGCATCCAATCTTCTCATTCATTCGAGAACTTGAAAAGATATCTCACGCTTCTTCATATTATAAATGACCTTTCTCTATTGTGAAGAAGCGTTTTCATTAAAAATAAGTAGGGCTATAATCTTTCATAAGCTGTTTAATGCTGAATGTCTAAAAATGTCCATTGATGTTAGTCATCGGATAAATAATAAAAAGTGAAACATTACGCATTTTATTGCTGCGGATTTTCTCGCTATTTAAACTATCTGGAACAATTTCGGCAATGGTTTGTATTCACGAAAGCTGGATAAGTGTAAATTTGGCTCTATGAAAAAACCATCTCTACAGACATATTAACATCAATCTACAGTTCAGGGGAAT
>NC_087207.1:44077019-44079519 GCF_015104395.2 Macrobrachium nipponense
AGTCATACCCATACCGTATCTGTAACCAAAGTACAGATAAAGTCTTGTCATACCTGTCTTGCCCTATCTTGTTGGCAACCTATATTCATATATTCATAGCTGGACCTGTTACACACCATTTCATTCAGGTAAACTGACAGGAATTAGACTTGTCAATCTTGAACGTGTTATGAATAGATGTATCTTTATAAAGATAGAATTAGGCTATAAAGAACAGAATATACAAATTAATGTATAAGTTATTTTCAAAACAAAGGCTATTCTGTTATTAAAATTTTTTGAGTTTTCCAATTCTACTGTTTTAAGTCATAGCCATACTGGTCCTGTCCACTCAGTGCAGATCTAGTCTTGTCCTGGCTTACTTGCCCTATCCTGTCAGCTATGGTGTTTAGCAACCAAATTCACATGATCATAAGCTGGACCTATTAACCCCCCATACTCAAACGAGGCAAAACTGACGGAATTATTATTATACTTGTCAATGTTTTTGTTTATAAAAAAAATTTTGTTTATTACAAGTTGCAAACTTTTTGGTTATAAAAACATGTATTGTAGAGTTTTTGTAGCATTATTTTACCACAGAAACCGTTTGGAGTACCTGAGTTGATAAAATTGGCCTATAATACAGGGTAAAATTGTTCTAAGGCAAAAGTCTGAGAAGCGAATTTTTTGTTAATTGAAATATGAGCTTTATGTTTACTACAAAGTTCTATAATTTTTTGTGGATGACGAATGTTGATACTTGATACAGATCTTAGTAGCTTACCCGATGTGAGTAAGATTTAGGTTTCGCCTTTCATATGAAATATCAGTCATATAATGAATTGCAATTGAATTAGAATTGAAACCCTCATGATTTGAATTTAATTTGAAATGAACATTTATTTTTGAAAATTATTTGTGATTGAATTGGAATTGATAAATTCACAATTTTCGTTCAATTGGAATTGATTTGAATTGATAAAAATGAATTGACCCAACTCTGAGTAGAAGTTTAACAGTATTTGTATCATTAATTGCATAAAAAAAAATATGTAATCATAATGCGTCTATAGTAAACAGAATAAAAATCTCGAGTTTAGTTGTGATTTTTCAGCCTGATATACTTTTTTTTGGCAAAGCGTACGAATCTGGTTATTTATTTTAAAGGTTTTATGTTTTATTGCTATGCGTAAAAAATATATTTTCTCGTCCTCCTATCATAAAGAACTTTGAAAGATTTTTCTCTCATTGATACAAAAGGGAATTAAGTTCATTTATCGCATGCCTTAACATTTTTTCAAAGTCAATGGTGATCAGTATTGATTTTCTTGGTAACCAAACGAAAAATAAAAAATATTTTCTTCGGTCAAGAATCTCCACGAAACGAACAAATCTCATGAATAAAACATGTCTCTTTTTGGGTACACCAGGAAACCAGAGACCAGGATGAATGCTACACTAGAATGGGAGAGAGCAAAAAATTAATTTTTTAAGATGAGTTTTCCAGGCAGGCACAGAGAGAGAGAGATAATGCCAAAAGTTTTCTCCAAAGAATATAAGAAGCTGGGTGAGGTTGTCATAATCAAGTTTGAGTGCTACCTTATATAACGAAAATCTGCTCTCGTGTAAATTTTCCATAAAATCTTACAAGCTTTGGAAAAATCACATTCTTTGGTTTAAAAAAAAAAGAAAAAAGAAGTAGGAAGAGGCACTGTAATATTTTTCAAACTAATATAGAATAAGTCATGACATATGGGATGGTCCTAAGTCGAGGTGCAGTCATAAATTGTATAAAAAGCCATACACAATTTATCTGTACATAAAATTATAATTTAGAGGATAAAGCTCTTTAAACGTTTTGAAAATAAACATTAACAGACATGAAAATAAACTTTAAAATTACAACTTGAAAATAAATCCTTCGGGGGTAAAGGTTGGAGAGGACCTCTACTCCGGAAGCTGAAAACAGGAAAACAGTCTCAGCCGTGGACTAAGGCAGCGGCTATAGAAAGAAAGATGGCGAATGGGGAGACGAAAAGAAAAACAAAAAATGAACATCGGAACCAAACCATTATTGGACACAACATTAGTTTTAACAGATTGAAAAACATTAGCTTTCAAACAAACTTAAATCTTAAAATTAGAAAAATATGTAAATTTTTACAGGCACCCTTCGTCAGTTTTCGATGGCTTATGGTCTGAGGTTTGTAGAAGAGGAAAGAGGCTCAAATGACGAGTGTTGGCCCAGCAGCTTCATAATTCCCAGTGATTTCCAATTCCTGCGACTGCTCCCTTAGGGAGGGTGAGGGAATTCGTCGATGTATCCTCTGGTAAATGCGTTCCATTATCTGTTCACATTTACGTATGATAAACGATGATGTTTTATTTCGTGACGCCCTAATGAATTTATTTTGGTGCCACAGAGGCCATTTTTCTTCATGTGCGGAACAGTCTACGATGTGTATTTTGCTTTTCCTTCTACCGACAAAAAAAAAAACAAAAAAAAATGTATCGTTGT
>NC_087207.1:44084519-44097019 GCF_015104395.2 Macrobrachium nipponense
TGTTCGAACACTATACAGCGCATGTGTATGCCATGTGCCCTCTCTCGCATTCCATTTCCATGAGCTTAATCTCGTGTTCTCAGATATAAAATTCCAACCGTTGAATCTTTAATGAAGAACAAATGTTTTTCGAAAGTTTTAAAAGCTTTTCACCAAACTTTTTTCCGTTTGATCCAACCATTGTATTGCTTTACTGAGAAATAATAGTGGTAATATCTATCATCACTAATATCAACATATCGCCAAGTGACGCACGGGTATGAAATAATAATAATATGTAAAAATATTCTTCGGTGTCAATCGAGGCCACGTTTCGCTCAGCCTCCACTGAGCATGGTCACACCTAAGGACGGGCGTAGACCGACGTTTGATTCACACCGAATGTCAGTCAACGGCCATCTTTTGGTGTGATCTGGGCGAAACGTGGCCTCGATTTGAAGGACAACTCATATATATATATATATATATATATATATATATATATATATGTGTATATATATATATACACACACACACACACACATATATGATATATATATATATATATATATATATATATATATATATATATATATACATATACAATATATATATATATATGATATATATATATGTATATATGTTATATATATATATATATATATATATATATGTATATATATATATATATATATATATAATATATATGGTATATATATATCTATATATATATATATATCTATATATATATATATATATATATACCAAGTTATCTACAGTTTCTTGAAGTTATAAGTTTATATCCAACATATTCTATCGGTTTATCTGATATCTCTTTATCACTTATATTCACTAGTGAATCAGTATCAGAATCTTACTGTTTTTTTAGAGATTCTCATATATATATATCTATATCATATATATAAATCACACATATATATATATATATATATATATATATATATATATATATATATATTAATCATATACATATATATATATATATATATAATATATATATATATATATATATATATAGTATATATATATATCTATATACTATCGTAATATATATATATATATCTATATACATATATATATATATCTATATATATATATATAATATATATATATATATATATATACCAAGTTTATCTACAGTTTCTTGAAGTTATAATTTATATCCATATCCTAGTTCGTTTATCGATATCTCATTTAATCTTATATTCATACTTTTAGAGAATCGTATCAGAATCTTAACATGTTTTAGAGATATCATATCTATCCTTGTTTTACATATAATCACATTTCTATACATAATCACAGGCATAATCCCTGACTGTCTCTCAAATTGCCTGAAAATTGAAGTTGCCTATCCGCTATTTTCATTGTTATTAACCGCAAACGAGGGCCTGGCAGAGGAAATATGTAATGATATATTAAAATTTCATATATATAAGGGGGAGAGAGCAAGCGGTGGAGTGAAGAGGTAGTCACAGGGTGTTGTTAGTAAGATGTTGATTTTGTTATTAGTTCAGCAGGAGAGATAGCCAAAACAATCAACGAGGTCAGTCATGTGATAGACGTTGTCGGTTAATAATTATTTGATATCAATATTTATCCTTATATAAATGGAGATAATGTTTCTATCAAGTGCGATGTGACTCTTTAGTCATTTTTATGACGTAAATTAATATAACTACTGTTTAATAATTCTTGAAACAAATTTATATGTTTCTGTTTGTGTTCATGTGTGTAAGGCGTGTTTGTCAATCAGATTCAGATTAGAAGCGCAAGCCAGAGTGTAGATCACTCCTATTCTGTAAATATCTTTAGTCTCGGAAATAAAAAAATAAATAAATAAATAAAACAAACTGAGATGTCTTTAAATATCCATCTCATTTAATACCACCCTCTTACACGCCATTTTTGGCGACACAATCACACACACACACACACACACACACACACATATATACATATATATATATGATATATATATATATATATATATATATATATATATATATATATATATATAGTATATATATACATCGAGCTACAAATGTCCTTTAATATCTAATTCACTCTACCTCGGAATTAATATAATTTCGATATATGCTTAACCGAAGGGAATTTTATTAGGCGATAATAGAATTGTCGGCGCCCAGGCGCGAACCCAGGACACCATACAAATCCAGGAACGTCAGTGAAGCTTTTACCCACTCCACCACCGCAAGAGGCTATAAGTTGATGCCGTCTCTCACCCTCAAATACCTTTCGCACTCAGGTATTCGCTGATTTGGAGCCAGCATTAACCCACCTCGACCTCGGTAGTGATGTAAAGCTTATGACAGCACATAGCCAAGATAAATGGGAGAATTATTTAAGTACAGGTTATTGAGAATACGCTCTCATACACGATCACATGCTTTAGCTCGTGTAATTAGTCGTATATTAAAAGGAAAAAAATAATAATTAACAATAAAGATGGTGACCAGTAGCAAAAGGTGAATTTTCCCCCTCGAACGCCATTTTATTTGAGAGATTTCATTTCAGGCAAAGCTTCTTAAACCCAATGATCCAATGGAGTACGTAAATGAAACTTATGTTAAAACAGAGAGAGAGAGAGAGAGAGAGAGAGAGAGTAAATAGTTTTGTTGGGAGTCACCCCTTCGTTGCTTGCTTGAAGCTCATAATGCTCGCTCATGGATCTCTTTGAGTTAAGCTCTCTGACTAATGGCCTTCTCCTGCCTTCTCTCGTCTTTCCTGGTAAGTTGTCGACTTCTCTGAAAACCAAATTCTTCACAAATATTTATGTGCTCAACGAGATAGGCAGATATTTTCCTTAACGTAAAGGAAAGGAAAATTCCGTTGAAATTTTCACGATTTCATACTTCAGAATACTGATGTTTAACAAAGAAATGGTATCAGAGAAAGATCCCGGAGGTTCCCATGATGCTTTACAAGACGGCCTTCCTTGGCTCTGTTTGGAGTCTAGCTGCTGCTTCCTTTCTTTCCTTCGACGGAAGAGGTCCTCCACTTTGCCCAAAAGATAAGATTTTTTAGCGTGGTCTCTCCTGTAAGCAATTCCGTTAAACGTCAAAGCGCATCTGTTATTTTAAGGCAACGTTTTCCCAGCATAGGAAACATAAAATGGGGAGCATATAGGTATATTTTAGGCCAAAGTGATTCAGATGTGGCCAAGGCCAAATACAGTAGAGGTCAGACGGAGAAGAGATTATCGGTGACTCACCTTCCAGAGTGGCCACAAAATCACCCCACGCCGACACAACATTCCCACCTGACCCTTTTTTCAAGTGACCCGTGGCCGACAACCTCACAACTTAAGTGGGTCTTTCCTGGAAGATGTTGCCCCAAATTTGAAATTTATCTCGGCCGTTTCTCTCCGACTGACCTGTACTATATTGCCCTTGGATGTGGCATACATTATTTCAAGTCAAAGCGTTGCCATAAAATGACATAAGCCAACTCTTGAATTGCTTCTATCCCTATGATATAAACAAAAATCACTCTGTTGTAGGTAAAAACACTTTCGGTGAATATCATCGAGGGGTGGCTGTTGATGTCAGGTCACCACAACCCCAGTCGAGTGATGCAAATCATACTTTCTATTCTCCTTCAAGCATTGAGGAAATTGTGAAAAGCTGAGTGAATCATGTGATCTATCCTTTGTACCGAACCAGTGCGGTATGGAATTTGCTAAGCTTTTCAATCTTCTGTATCTTATGAACTGATTCTTGACAAGCAGTGTTTAATTGTCTAATATTCAATATCAATCATAATCTAACAAGTACCTACCTGGCCACAAAACCTTCTTTTTGTTATAACCCAATTGTCATGACGTAATGACAAATATTTTCCTTTTATTTTTATTTTCATCATTATGAGAAACTGATGAGCAATTATGTTAAATGGTAGAATAAGAAAAACCTCAACTAAAACACTCCATAATGACAACCGACCTTCCATTTATGACGAAGCTTTTAGAACTCAGCGACTCCACATTGTCTGATATGTTTGTTTGTTTGTATGGTGTTTTTACGTTGCATGGAACCAGTGGTTATTCAGCAACAGGACCAACGGCTTTACGTGACTTCCGAGCCAAGTCGAGAGTGAACTTCTATGACCAGAAATACACATCTCTCATACCTCAATGGAATGCTCGAGAATCGAAACTCGCGACCACCGATGGTGGTAGCAAACACCATTGCTTCTATTAATTAAATATCCCATTGCTTCCTCTCTCCTTTTTTGTTCTTAGTTCCAAACTCCCCTCCTCTGTCTTCATAAAGCCTTTGTGTCGTTTCAATAATGCACCGCCTTCTCCCGTTTCCTCGTTCTAAGCCCAGAGTTTGTCTCAATGCTTTGAATAATGTGGTCTCTGGAATTTTGTTTCCTTGTGTGCCCAGTTCTTAATGCTAGCTCTTTCTCTCTCTCTCCCCGCCCCCTTTTCCCACACCTCTCCCCTTTTCTCCCTCTTCCTAATCTTTCTTATGGTTCACCTTTTTCACGTATATACTATTGCGTAATTTTTGCTTTCATTTATTGTTATAATTACCTTCACCTTCACTTATCAAATCAATGTACTATTATACTATCAATTTTTGCTTTCTGGTTTTTATTTTTTTAGTCTTCTACAGAAAGGCAAAAGGGGGGCGCCCAGCTGACGAAACAAGAGAAGGCCAAGAGCTGATCTACTAAGAAGGGCCAGATTCGTTGTAATAATTTAGAAGGTCTAAGACCTCATATTAACGACCTGGTTTAGTCTCTTCCGATAAAACGCACTGACTCCACATTCTTTTTCTATATATCTCTAAACAGACAAATTAACCTAACTGAAGATATCCTTTAGTACACACACACAACAAGCACATACACATAATATATATATATATATATATATATATATATTTATATATATATATATATATATATATATATATATATATATACATATACACACATAACCACACATATATATAGTATATATATATATATATATATATATATATATATATATATATATATAATATATAGGCATGTATGAATTGTCAGCACTGGTACGCACGTGACTTTTTATATTTAAAAATATTAAGGCATAAATATTGTTTAATATCCAGTTCACTATACCTCGGGAATAGCTTACGAATTTAGAGCTGCATATACATAAATATACAAAACATATTTTATTTCCTAAAGTCTATCGTTTTTCGGAGGAAAAATATAGAGAATAAATAAAATAGAAAATGCAATGCCAATACAAAAATTCAAATGCATAAATTCTATTATTACAAAATAAAATAGAAAAGAAAAGTTTTCTTTTCAAGCACAAAAATAAAATGTAGTATAAAGAAAAAGGCTCGCCCAATGTTAGAGGCAAAAGGCAAAATGAAAACAAATTTTGTTCTCCTGTTCCCAAAAGGGGGTTTCATCTTAGTTCCAAAAGGGCTCTCGGCTTCAACTCCATAATGAGGGACGGAATGCACCGGGGAGAGAGAGCGGAGAGAGAATCAACTGGTAGCAGCAGAAGGTCATTTGTTTGTGCAGGGTCATGAATGGCGCCCTAAGGTGGTTCTGCTAATGGCCAATGCTTTGTGTTCTAATTGATCTTCCATTGTTAGCTGGTTTTCCTAATGGCCTTTTCGAATTGGCATCCCGTTGGAAGTCGGACTGGGTATTTGGCTTTTCGCTCTAATCGATTTTCCATTAAGTTCAAACCATCTTCTTTTTACCGTCTAGACGACGTTGGAAAATGAATTGTAATCATGTTCAAGCAGATCGATAGATGAGAGTACCGACCGCTTTTGATTACTCTAAAAGAATATCCGAATCTTATTCGCTGACTTGTAGTCTAGCCAAGGCGATATCAATGGGTCCTATCGAGGGTTCTTCTCTGATTGCAGTTCTTTACTCTACTTTATGTGATAGTGTGAGTATTGAGCTATTCTGGTACCAAACAAATAAAGGACAAAAATAATGATTATTGCTTTAGTGAACAAAAACTTAAAGGAAACAGCGGCGTTGTTCAAAATCCTAAATTCCTTTATGCATCCAGGCCCGCATAAGAAAGAAGAGAAAGCGAAACAATATCCTGTCATTCAGGAATTTACGAAGCAAATGCTTGTGTGCCATGCGATTTTTTTAACGGTTAAATTACTACTAGTTTTTAAGTCGGGGTTAATGAATTTTGGCTAGGTGTTTCCTACTATTCATTTATTTCTGTAAATTGATTCTGCCGACGATGGTACTGTCAGATATGATTTATTTAATCAACGAATTTTGAATGTCAAGATTTTTTTTTAAAATTTGGAAAATATTTGATCTTGCATTTTCATCTAGTCTGTTAATACTTGGAATTTAGTTCTTCAGTAATCTTATTATTATTCTTTAGTATTATTTTATTATTATTATTATTATTATTATTATTATAATTATATTATTTTATTATTATTATTATTCATTGGGAGAAACAAATCCACAGTTATGTAAATGTACATATATTTAAGTTTAAAACAGAAAAGATAGCTTTCGGGAATCTGTAGGTTCCCCTTATCAATCAGATTGTAAGGGAACCGTACAGATTCCCGAAAGCTATCTTTTCTGTTTTAAACTTAAATATATGTACATTTACATAACTGTGGATTTGTTTCTCCATTTGAAGACTCGTGCTACTATGAGGTAATTTTTAATTATTATTATTATTTATCTTGAATGGGAAGGTGTGCTTTATCATATAAAGCTGTTTTATTATTTTTTTTTCTTTATTTTTTTTTTTTTGCTTTATCACAGTCCTCCAATTCGAATTGGGTTAGGCATTTATAGTGTGGGGTTCCGGGTTGCATCCTGCTCCTTAGGAGTCCATCACTCTTCTTACTATGTGCGCCGTTTCTAGATCACACTCTTTTGCATGAGTTCTGGAGCTACTTCAGCCTCTAGTTTTTCCAGATTCTTTTTCAGGGATCTTGTGATCGTGCCTAGTGTTCCTATGATTATGGGTACAATTTCCACTGGCATATCCCATATCCTTCTTATTTCTATTTTCAGGTCTTGATACTTATCCATTTTTCCCTTTCTTTCTCTTCAACTCTGGTGTCCCATGGTATTGCGACATCAATGAGTGATACTTTCTTCTTGATTTTGTCAATCAACGTCACGTCTGGTCTATTTGCACGTATCACCCTTTCTGTTCTGATACCATAGTCCCAGAGGATCTTTGCCTGATCGTTTTCTATCACTCCTTCAGGTTGGTGCTCGTACCACTTATTACTGCAAGGTAGCTGATGTTTCTTGCACAGGCTCCAGTGGAGGGCTTTTGCTACTGAATCATGCCTCTTTTTGTACTGGTTCTGTGCAAGTGCCGGACATTCGCTTGCTATGTGGTTTATGGTTTCATTTTTCGTATTGCACTTCCTACATATGGGAGAGATGTTATTTCCATCTATCGTTCTTTAGATATATCTGGTTCTTAGGGCCTGATCTTGTGCCGCTGTTATCATTCCTTCAGTTTCCTTCTTGAGCTCTCCCCTCTGTAACCATTGCCATGTGTCATCACTGGCCAGTTCTTTAGTCTGTCTCATGTATTGTCCATGCATTGGTTTGTTGTGCCATTCCTCTGTTCTGTTTGTCATTCTCCTGTCTCTGTATATTTCTGGGTCTTCGTCTACTTTTATCAGTCCTTCTTCCATTGCACTCTTGAGCCACTCGTCTTCACTGGTTTCAGATATTGCCCCAGTGCTCTGTTTCTCGATGTTTGACGCAGTCCTCTATGCTTAGCAGTCCTCTCCCTCCTTCCTTTCGTGTTATGTATAGTCTGCCCGTATTTGCTCTTGGGTGTAGTGCTTTGTGTATTGTCATATGTTTCCTAGTTTTCTGGTCTATGTTGCGGAGTTCTGCCTTCTTCTATTCCATTATTCCTGCACTGTATCTGATAACTGGCACTGCCCATGTGTTTATGGCTTTTATCATATTTCCGGCATTGAGTTTTGACTTGAGTATCGCCTTGAGTCTCTGTTTATTATTATTATATTATTATTATTATTATTATTATTATTATTATTATTATTATTATTATTATTATTATATTATTATTAGGGCAAACCTACACCTTGCGAGTTCCCTTGCTTACTATTATGATTCTACCGGCATGATACCCAACAAGTTTTAAAGATTACGAGATTGCCAGCCTCCTCCCTGACCGTGAAGCCCCCGATTCGACAAAGAAAATTCTCATGATTATTATTCCTTCATCAAAATAAGACGTTTTGTCGATCTTAAAAGTTTCACAGCATCAGCAAAATGTTGATAAAAAAAATTTTTTAAAAAAAAATTTTTACGTCCGCTTCGTTTCGCACACGGATTAAAGCTTCAAAAATTTGGTGAATATTATGAACAAAAATAGACCCCCAAACAAAACGAAATTTTCTATCTTTCCGATTGTCCCTGTCCTTTCGGTATGTTCAGTGACAAGACCGATTAATAATAATAATAATAATAATAATAATAATAACAATAATAATAATAATAATAATAAGTGATTTACATTTAATTTTACCCCACACTCGAGTACTTTCAGGCCCTATCTGTGGCTAAGATTGACCCTGCTGACCCGCAGATTAGGTTTTCTGCCCAACAGACTTTTGATGACCACTCCCTTACCACAAGGGTTAATCCCATTGACCATCAGCTCAGGATATCAGAGCGACAAGAGGGGGGGATTAGCAACTCTGAAGGAAATCAGAACAGCCATCACATAAATGACAGCTCAACGAGAAAAAGTCCCAGAATACTGCTGGGCCTTGATCCAGGCTGACAACCCAAACATCTCTTGAAAATGGGCCACAGATAGGGCCTGAAAGTACTCGAGTGTGGAGTAAAATCAAATGTAAGTAAACACATTACACAGTGATTTTGTGGGTTTCTTTTTCAATCTTCAGAAGAAAACTGAAAGAAGTTTTTGTTTGTTTAATAATAATAATGATAAGAGGATAAAGAAGAGAAAATGAAATTTCATGTCGACCACCGTTTTAAATTGAGACTTCAGCAAAGCTTTGATTAGTGGGCACTTCAATAGGACTTTTATTTGGTGTTTGTGTGTGTGTGTGTGTGTGTGTGTGTGTGAGAGAGAGAGAGAGAGAGAGAGAGAGAGAGAGAGAGAGAGAATACAAAGTTTGCCCCGAATTACATTTCCGTTGCTTGTTTGGAGCTCATAATGCAGGCTCATGCATCTCTTTGAGGGAAGCTTTCTGGCTAATGGCCTTCTTGTGCATCCCTCGTCTTTCCTGAAGAATCGCTGAGTCCTCCCAGACCCAAATTCTTCACAAAATTCAAGTGTTGAAATTTCCCTAGGTGTAGCTTGATAAAGGTAAACGCCGTTTTCACTAAATTTCCAGACTTGGAAGAGAGAGAGAGAGAGAGAGAGAGAGAGAGAGAGAGAGAGAGAAAGAAGTGTGCACGACATTCTTGATCAAAAGAGGTTCTGGCAAATGAAATTCCGTAGAGTCTAGCTTCAGCAAGAGCGCTTTAGAATACCCACAAAACTGCAAAACCACATCTAATAAAGGTCCTATTCAATCGTAGTCCTTCACCTGAGGTTAAATTCTCTCTACCCAAGCTGCTCTAAGGCCCGTACCCAGAGTTTTTTTTAATGGGGGGGCGTCGTTTTACCCAAAAGTGGACCTTTTCTTCTATAAATTTCATTGCATAAATAGATTATACAAGATGAAATACTTGGAAATGTTATTTTAGCTATATTAAGAAGAAAAATTGTGTATGCGGTCTATGCCCTTCTACCCGATTAGATGTTATTCAAAGTACTGACTTTGGTTAACAGAATTTTACTTATAATTTTGAAAGTTTGTACTGAAATTCAAGACTATTGCTTCAGTTTTATTGATTGATATTACTTCATTTGTTGTTATGTTATATACTTTGACTTAACAAAAAGCAATAATTATTTGTTACTTTGTAAGTACAGTCCAATGCAAAGGATAGTCACAGAACATATGGACTTCCAAAAAACAATTTTTGGGGGGTGGGGGGCAGCGCTCGACCATCGCGACACCCCTCTCGGTACAGGCCTCACTCTACTATTAATTCGGGTGAAATGGCTCAGGCTTCATCGCTTACATTCAAGGCTCCCAACTTGTATAACCTGTCTAGTTGTGTCCCTGAATACACATCAGTCCACATAAATCAACCGGTACAAGTATTTCGGCTGCCCTAAAATGTGAGCTTCTTTTCAGTTCAGAGATCCTAAATGGTCGTAGTTCGAAGGCTTATATGTGACACTGTAATTATCTTTCCTAGGAGAACTGATTTCATGGCTTTCAGTTACCAGATCTAGTAATGGCTGAAACAACTAAGGTGGGCATCGTCAATGTGATATACCCACGGATTCGGGAGTGAACCACTTTACAAGTATAACTCTCTCTCTCTCTCTCTCTTCCCCTATTAAAATGGAGGGACAGGGAAGTTGGCCCCTAGCACTCGAGATGCCTGTTAAGAACTTTATATGCTAGAGAAGTAAACTAAAGCCAAAATAAGGACATCACGTAATTACCTTCCCGGATTTTGAGTGATTCATTTGTCATTACGAGAGATTGTGCTGCCTTTTGAGGGGAAAGCCGCAGATTGTAGATACATCTTTTCCTAAAGCTCTAGAAAGGATGCTACTTTCAATTCTTGAAATTTATGAAGGCTTATGGCTTCTTTAACCCAGTTATTTTTATTTTAGGCATTTTCGAAGCCTTTTCTGTTAATATAATGCACAGAGGAGTTTATTTTTCTTAGAGTTTATTTTTCTTATCTTTGTTGCAAGTTAGACCAGGATGCGTATATACTTATTTTTTCACCTATGGATACTGAAATGAAAAACAGCCATAGTGCAAAGAGAAACAATATTCTCTCTCTCTCTCTCTCTTCTTCTCTCTCTCTCTTCCTCTCCTCTTTTTCTCTCTCTCGTCTCTCTCTCTCTCTCTCTCTCTCTCTCTCTCTCCTCCTCCTCCTCCACCACCCTTTCTTAAATTTATGTATCTGCGTTTTTCTTGCATTTTACACCATAACTTTGAGGGTTCCACCCTTCTATGTGCTGACGGATGTCAAAGTCCTCCAAAAATAAAAATTGACATTTTCAGTGTGAAATGACTAACACTTTTAGTACAACCAGAAGTGATATATTTTCTTACATTACTAGAGAGTAAAGAATACTAAATTTTTTTTAACTCCAAGAATAAAACCATACTTTTTCTTATTGAAATTTTATAAACACATACAAACGAAATCAGTCCGAGACTTACTGGGAGAGAGCAACATTTAACATACCTTGAAAGCTTCCTGCACCTCGATTTATTTTACCTCTAATCGTTTCACCCGCATATTGTAATTTCAACTGATGAGTCTGATTTAGTTGAATTTTGCGACCATCAAAGGGACTTACAACTCTTATTTGTCAATTTTAGAATTATAAAAAAAAAATAAATATTTTACTATTGTTTTCGTAAGCTAGGGCAATCTCATAAGACTGGGTAAAACACGAATTATTCACGCACTAAATTAAACACTAATTAAACGAGCTTTTTGAGAGAAGAGAGAGAGAGAGAGAGAGAGAGAGAGAGAGAGAGAGAAGAGAGAGAGAGAGGAGAGAGAGAATTTTGGAATAATGACTAGATTTCTTTAACACGTCTATCACTTCTGACACGTATCCTTAAGTAATAATTTGACATAGTTTTCTCTAAATACAATCAGCTGTCTGATTTTAGAGTATCTTGGGTAGAGAGAATTTCACCTCAGGTGAAGGACTACGAAGGAATAGGAGCTTTATTAGATGTGGATGTCAGTTTTATGGGTATTTTAAAGCGACCTTGCTGAAGCTAGTCTCTACGGAATTTCATTCCTTAGAGCATCTTTTGATAAAGAATCTCTCTCTCTCTCTCTCTCTGATTACATTTAGAGAAAACTATGTCAATTATTAGTTAAGGATTCGAGTCATAAGTGATAGACGTGTTAAAAAAATTTAGTCATTATTCCAAATTCATTATTCGATTTGCAGAGCTGATTCATAATGTATCTATTTCCTCTTCACATATATCCTTCTGAAATCATGTCTTGGGCTGTCAGGGAGTCGACATTACCCAGGTCAGACAAAGTTAACAGAACAATCCGGATCCATTGTTAAGTATTCTGATGAATACTCACATCTTTCATCAAGGGATCTGATACGTAGGCTGTATTCTTTGAATGAACAACGCCACTTTGTACTTTCTAATAATGTGAGAATTAGGAGAAAATAGATTATTTATTTTACATTTTCTTTAGCTCTTTCTATTTCATCCGAGTTTATAGATTTTTGCAATATTTTTATTAATCTTATCCCCTTAAGAATTAAGTTTTGCCTTAGCATTCTTCGTTGCCTTTGCTTAAACAGAAATACGGTTCTCGTGAAATGAAGTTAATTCCGGAATTTACTATAGTATTTCCCTACTACTTGATGAGGCATTTAT
>NC_087207.1:44099519-44102019 GCF_015104395.2 Macrobrachium nipponense
TTATGAATGAAGAGCGATGGTATATTTTTCCTGCTGTAACTAAATGATAAAAGTACCCTAGCTATGAGCTTACGCATAAAGAATCATATACTTTAATGTGTTATTCACTAATCTCGTATAAAAGCTAACAACAACATTTCTATTATTCTCGATATCAAAAATGAAAATTGATCAGCAATATGTTTTTTGGCGGCAATCAGCTTAGTCGTTCAGTGATTGAGTTTAAAACGATTAAAACTGTTCATGTTTTGTTACACACGATTCCGTTCACGCTCACTCTCTCTCTCTCTCTCTCTCTCTCTCTCTCTCTCTAGGAGAATAAAAAGTCTTATTTCTCGGAGCCAGGATTTAAATCATCGTCAAATCAAACTGGATTGCTAAGCTTGTATTTTTTATATTGTTTCTCTCCATTCAGGAAACTTCTAAACTGATTTTCTTCAGGCCTAATTAGAAACAATGTATTTCTTTATAATTTTAGGGACCAGTCTGCTTCATATCCCTTTAATTTGCATATTCAGTCATGTTCCAGTGATGTAAAGAATTTGTCTTCTCCTTTCCTTTGTTATATAAATAAATTATGTTCTTTTCCCAAAAAACGATTCCAGTTAGAACAGAGAAATTACCTACCGTCAATAAAGAAGCGCAGAATTAACCAGCATGATGCAATATTACATAATGGAAAACGTAGTAAAAGGGCACAAGATCAACTCTTTATCAAAGAGCATTTTGTCATTTGTCTGTTTGGGCTGGAAAGCTCCTCTTTTTCGAGACTATTCATAACGCAAAAATATTTTCCACCTCTACTACAAGGCGAGATAAGTGATGACGCTAATTCATCAAATATCGCTGTATTTCTGCAACCTTTGTAGAAAGGGCTCTACATTTGGCTACATGGAAATCTGGTTTGTTGATGCCACCCAGGGGCTAGTTTTACTCTCTGTACGTTCTTTACATTATTCGTAAGATTAAAATCCTTTTTAGACTTTAAATTGGAAAAATTTTAAGATTAAAACAATCAAGCTTTGAAATACAATAGAAATGAAGGTCACTGCTAACACAGGTTGCATGATTGTGAAATGTTCATTTCTTTTTGATGAATTTTAGCCTATGATGTCTCCCAGCGAATATATTGTACCTAATACCCAAAAGAAAACATACACAGCATCAAAATTCATTTTTACAATGGTATTAAACGCTAGGAGCCTTCATTTGTTTCATTTATACCAAACATGAGTTGCCCTCAGACTCACTGATCTGCCTCTGTATCATCTCTCTTAACTCGATGTGATGCCATAATTATAACTTACAATCAGTCAATCAATCAATCGCTCGATCACTTAATTAGAACGACAAAAGTGGCAGGGCTCCCGATGAAGCAGCAGCCGAGGAAGATTCCTGACACTTTTGGATATTTCATAATTGTTGTTATTTTTGCTGTCGTCCCTCGTCTTCTCTTTATTTATTTATTTATTTATTTTTTATTTATTTATTTATTTATTTATTTATTTTTTATTTATTTATTTATTTATTTATTTATTTGTTTGTTTATTTTATTTTATTTTTATTCCGTTTAGTTTTGGCCGGCTTTTCATTACGTTTCCTAGTGATGAAAATGAGTCAAAACAAAATTTTACTGAGCGTGGTATAAATCAGTCATTCGAGGTCATTCTACCTGTGAAAGAATTTCATTGTCTATGCCTTATCCCGTAAATGTTTTGCTTATCATGAATAATAATAATAATAATAATAATAATAATAATAATAATAATAATAATAATAATAATAATGTTCTAAAGGGTCCACAATAATACAAAGAGTTTAAGAGTCCGTGTATAATTTTTAAGACTTTACAAAAAGCTTTCGAACCCTTACCTGGGCGTATTATGTAGACCCTTTAGAACTTATATATACTCTCGTGATAGAGAGTTTTTCCTTAATAATAATAATAATAATAAAATAATAATAATAATAATAATAATAATAATAATAATAATAATAATAATGAACTAAGGAACCTTCTCACGAGGCTATAATATTGACAATTAAAAGCTACAGTAGCGTTAAAAAAATATATTTTTGTACAGTGCTAAAAATTACTAGGAGAAAGACTTTCGGATACTGCTCCGTATCCCTCTTCAGTTCTACTGATGGTAGAACAATGGAGGGAGCGTTACGACAGCGCAAAAAACAAAACTGTTTCAAGGTTGCTTCAGTTGGAGATGGCTGGAACTTGCGAAGTGGTCGTTCAGGTGATTCCAGCTCAGCAGCCACTCCATTGGTGCCATGACTTTCAGCTATTGCAACGTCAGTCATCTGGTTTTCTTCTATGAATACTATGATGATCACTCTTTAGATATATATAATATATTATATATATATATATAAATATATATTATATATAATTATATTATTATATAATATATATGTATATATATATATATATATATCTATATATATATAATATATATATATATAATATATATATATATATTGCTAATTT
>NC_087207.1:44107019-44113091 GCF_015104395.2 Macrobrachium nipponense
AGATTGATGCTAAATCCGAGAAATTGCATGCTCATGAAACAGAAAATAGTTGTGAAGATATACAAGAAATTACTTGAAAATAGTTTTTAAACGCTGCATGAATATATTTTTTTTTTCAGCCCTTTTGGAATACAACCTTTTTCATAAGGATAGTAATTAGATTTTTTTCTAAGTTAATAAACTTGAAATATCAGAGTTGTCCGTTCTCCATTTATTCACCTCATATACGTTATAGTTGTTTAACAAGAGCCGTTTTTTATATAAATTTTCTTACCAAAAGCAAAAAAATATTCACAATATTTCATGATACATTCAGTTCAAATAAACATATTATATATATATATATATATATATATATATATATATATATATATATATATATATATATATATATATATACTATATATATATACACATACATACATACCGCAACAGAGATATTTATGCAAAATAATAACACATCAATATTATTCCTGAGAATCAGGTGCTTCAAAATGACATTGGCAGAAACCCAATCATAGAGAGTCCTTCAAACTATCTGGGGCCTCTTTGCTTGTGTGATCCAAGTGGAGTGTTTCTTAATATTCGATAATACAAATTAATATCCAGTCCAAAGAGGATAAGAAAATCTCCTTTCACCAATTTTTTGTTCACCTTATAGGAATATATAACTGCTATAGTATTCATCTCATTAATATTAGCAGTTAACATAATATGGATTACACTGTGATGAATTGTTTTTTTATTTTACATTACAAAAATATGTAGTAGTATTCTAGTAATATATATGAATTTTACGAATGACATTTGAATGCTCTGTCAGAATCGTTTCTTCCTGTTACCGAAAAACTATTTTCCCTGACTTGCAGATTTTTGTCAGTTAAGACAATATCAACGCTTCAAATTCGCTACAGATCCCGAACTTGATGTGAACGGCTAATGGGACACACTGAGACTAACACCCAAACCCAGGAGATTTGGGAGCTATTCTGGGTCTTGTTGGGGAAAAGCTTAGTTTAATCATTCTCCTGGAAGTCACTTGTTCGGCCGAGTCTTAAAATGCTGTGAACATTGGCACCAAATAGAAATAGAGATCGTGAACAGGTAGATACAAACAGTTAGATGTTAAGTGTAAATGTATGCAAAATAAAGGCATATAAGAGTTTGTCTGTCCATAAAAAAAGAAAAAAAAAAGAAAAACAATGAAAGTATACTGCCTATGAATCTCCCCGAGCCAACCGAGGGAACTTGTTGGTCTTCCGTGAAAGAAAACTTTTTATTTTCCTCTCCAGACTCGTCTTCTTGTTTCGGAGCAAACTTTGCATTCCCTTGCATGATATTAATGTTTACATTTACATATTTTCATGATGCTATCTTCATCTGCTTATAATCTGAAGTAAGAAATTCTTCGAGCACCTTGGGAGATTTTCAACTTAACGTCCATCTTGCGTCCGCATGTGAGGATGTTTCCGTCAGGAGTAACATCGCCTTTGCTTCTTCTTCTTGTTATTTTTCTGTCGAAAGATATGGATTAGCCTTACGAGGGAACCACAAAATCTGATGGAAGCAAGGGGCCTTATCTACTTTAAACTACCCATCTGAGTCCCTCTCTCTCTCTCTCTCTCGTCTCTCTCTCTCTCTCTCTCTCTCTCTCTCTCTCTCTCTCAGCATATACTTTCACGATGTCTCACGTCTCCCCTCTTTCATCTTCAGAAGTGTAAGTTTCGGAAGGGGAGATTACTCTATCCATGCCTCTGCCTTGCTGTTTTCTCCCATTAAGTTTCTCAATACTTGTGTTGTGTGATTTTGTTTGTTCTAAGCCATAACAGCCTTAGCAAATTTCTGTAACTTTTCCTTTTGTGTCCGATATAAGGTCCAATATGCGAGCCGAGCTGTCACTGCCTGGTAGAGCGGAGCCATAGTCAGTTCGTTGCGTGATTTTCTTCGGAAGAATATTAGCTGTTCGTTGTTTTCGATTTTCCTTCAGGTTATGAAAACATTGAGCGTCATTGCATATTAATCTTCAGTGAAATGTATTGTGTATTTGCTGAATGATTGTAGGCGTAAGCAGTTATCTTCCTTTCTTTTTTTACTATTTATGTCATTTCCTTTCAGTTACAATTTCACTCTTACATATAACATTTTGTGCATTAAGATCCCCAACTTCCCGTTTTCCTCTGAATGCACGACTATACTGCCCAGAGAGTGTGAGACAGTAAGAAATTACCCTGATTTGTTTTGTCTTTTTTAGAAATGGAAAGTCCGCAACGAAATTCTAACTGCTGTACACGAAACTTACAAGAAGTATGTTAGTGATTTATCTGAATAAAAGAAAACAAAACTTATAAAAGTTGATACAATTATTAAGCACATTACCAAACAATCACCACTGAAAGAATTTAAACGTGAATTATACTAAAACAAACGATATTTCTCAAGAACAATTTACATCAGTATTCAAGCACCGAGTTATTCAGTCCTTACGATTTTATTATCGACACAGAATTATATCTACGGATATTACAAATTCGTCTATTGATTTATATTCTCTACTTTCTTAGCAACGTAGCAGTGGCGTGAAGAATAATGGCAAATGATGATTTTTCTGGTTCATATTAAAAAACATCAAAACATCCTTCTGTCAACCGCGTGTCAGATTCTATTTCTTTTTTGCTGGTTTTTACGCGTTGTTATATTTATTATGCTGCTTGCATTTTTGCGTTTCTTTTATGTTGGTTGGCTATGTGTTCTTTTGTTTTACTCAATAGCAGCGGCTTATTTCTTTATGTTGGTCGGCATTGTTGTATCTTTTATTTTTTGCTGGATAACTAAAGTTTTAAATGTTGGTTGGATATGTGCTTTTCTATGTTGGTTTGGGTATACAAACTTTTATCACCGGAATTTTTCAACTGGAAAATAAATGTTATTTGATCTACATATATACAAGAGTGTCCCGTATTTTCATGATGTAAATATGGTGCGTTTTAGTAAGGTAGAGTGCTCGAGTTATGTTCGCTTACCTGCTTCTTGTTTCTTGAGGATTCGTTCTGCAGTCTGGTTCTAAGTTTAACTTTATGCTTCTTCTTAATGTTAGTTCTGGATAAGTAATCTTAATCCGTTTATCTCTCAGGAGAAGTTTGAATGAGACTAAGGGCAGAGTTTCTTTCTTTACTGTGCAAGGAATTAGAGTTACAACTACAAAGTTTATAAATCTCTTTTTGGACCCTAGCAATATTTCTATTTCTATTTTGAACGACGGCTGCCGGTCCTCTCTAGCTTCTTCTGTCGTTCTCCAATTCAGCCACCCTCGGTTCGAATTCGGCACCACCTCCTTAGGCGGCGTAGGGACTGGTTCTCCGCCCGTGTGGATTCTTGATTCGTGGAGCGGTCTTTCCTTATCTTGTCCCCATTCCCTTTTAGGTGGATTTAACATGTTAATTCCTCCTTTTCCAGGCGTAGTCAATAATTTAACAGTGTTAATATGTCCTCCTGGAGGTGGAGCTGCGTTCTTGATAGAAGCTGAGTAAGTTTGGTGCGAGGTCACAGGTCAAAGATTTAATGACGGTCTTAAGAATTTAATTGCGATAGTGTTATGGTTCAACTTCCTGTGACTAAGGTTTTGTTGATCGAATTCTGGTTCACACACCAAAGCTCACTTCTATCTCTCTCTATCTCTCTCTCTTACTCTTTCTCTTTCTCGTTATTTTCACTGTACATACTCTGATTATTCTCTCCTCCTTCTTCCTCTTTCTCTTTCTCATTAGTTTCACTTGTACTTTGATTACTTTCTCTCTCTCTGTTTTTACGCTACCTTATCTAGTATATTTCTTATAGCTGTCATTATATAAAATAAAACGCGAAACATAGTTAAAATCCAGTATTTACTCAAGATCATGAGTTTAATGAAAACATTCGTTCAAAAAGGTTGCAGGTTCCAAAACTCTGCATTAATGCGAAATGGGAGTTTAAATTCTCCAACAAAATCAACGATGTACAGTCCGCCAACGAAGAATTGGCGTAGTTTCTTAATTCATTGTTCGTTATGGAAATATTGCCATATGCAGGTGCCAGATTATTTACTTAACAATAAATAACATTTCCTTTCAATGGTGATATACTTGAAATAAATTACATTAGAATTGAGTAGACTTATTCAACGTGTTAAAGATAATTATTTTGCAAAGTAAAAAAAAAATATATACCGATGGGTCCAAGATTTTTTAATTTTATTCTCACTCTAGCTTTGTGGCAGCATACCAAAGGATGTTTGAGTTGGCTTTGCTGCCGCTCGAGTCTTGACTCAACGTACCGTACTGCACTGGGGTGTTGTCATTTCGTCTCCTTCAGCCGATAAATAATACATCAAGGCGTTAATATTCCTTGAAAACACGAATGTTTAATTAAACTAATTTTGTCCTTATATCAATAAATAATTTGCATGACACAATTTAATGGGCTAAATTGGACTTCTGATTTCCCACATGATTAGCCCAGGTTTATTTTCAGCAGCATACTCTATCGGATACGTAATATAAATGAATATTTAAATCGACAATATATATATATATATATATATATATATATATATATATATATATATATATTATATATATGTGTGTGTGTGTGTGTGTGTGTGTGTGTGTGTGTGTGTGTGTGTATGTATTTAGTATATATATTAATCTGCTTGATTTGATTATTCCCGTTATTCTTGTTTTATTAGCCATGTTCGCCTTTCTTCTTTATCCTTTTCATAATTGCTTAACATAATGAACTCAGACCTTATTCAGTCTTATTTTTTATCAAATTCCTTGCATATCATCCTGTTTCATTTGGACACGTTGGAAAGCTGTGGGAGTCAAAACTGACGAATACATTAAGAAATGCTTACTTTCATTAAAGCTTTCTTAGGTTGATCAAATAGAAATTAAATCAAATTAGTTTTACATGTATACCTAGACCTACAACCATAAGCTATTATAAGTAGCTGAAAGGATAAGAAATATGAAAGGTGACGCTCTCGTTTAAGTCTATTTCATGTTTTTTTTTTTTTTTTTTTTTTTTCAAGTAAAACCTACTGCTTTAATCAATGGTTTGCCCTTTGACGGCTACAGGGTGTAACACGATGTTTGCACATATTTTGGGGAATGAAAGATAAAGTTTCTTTGAACAGAAAATATTTTATAAACATCCATTTTAAGGTGTCCGTTGTCGGTGCGGGGAATTTAAAATAACCGTTATCATTAGTGATGCTTTCACTCGATACGAGTTCGTCGGATCGAGTAACCTGAGATGGAGAAGAGAGCGGATGTGGCGTATAGGAGTGATGGGAAGGATTAGGCCGATGTTAATAGAGTATCTCCCAATAAAATGTATTCTTTATTGGTTTTGAAGAAAAAAAAATGCATGCATCATTGAACTGTTTCCCTCCCACCTGTGCCGTAGTATTCACTGGCCACCGATAAAAAAAAGAAAACAAAACAAAAAGAGTAAGTCTAACTGAATCTCTCATCCATCAAAGATAAGTTTGCTTATTTATTAGACAACTATCAAAGATTTCAAGTGTAGATTTAAAAATCTCTTCCTCTCCATCTAAAGTATTCATCAGACACCAGTCATAAGCGTAGAGCTAGTCATGATTCCTGGTTCAGTATGTCGTGACGAGGCACTAGAATTCAAAATTCACAAATGAATGTTGCTCAGCAACATTTACACTTTTGTATTGTCTTGCTCTCTTATGTGCTTCGAGGTGTTCCACCTCTAGGCCCATGTTCTAAATTTTGCCGTTCTTTAAACAATTTTGTATTTTTCTATGATGATTTCTCTTCCTGGTTTATTAAGCTTTCTTGATATCTCTCCAACAAGAACTTGCACCGAATGCAGTGCAATAATTGTCTCTCGCTCATCGAGGGATGTTTTTAGACCGATAAATGACACATTGACATTAAGCCCGTGCACATAACATCAAAAGCAATGGAGTGAGGTCGCCTGGTTCACACTGTTAGAATTTGTTTTTTCTTTCTGCTTTTAATTTGCTTTTAAATTTGATAGCATTTTGTGAGATTCCAATGTTTT
>NC_087207.1:44113591-44138190 GCF_015104395.2 Macrobrachium nipponense
AAATTGAGACTTCAGCAAAGCTTTGATCAATGGACTCTTCAATAGGACTTTTATTTGGCGTTTGTGTGTGTGTGTGTGTGAGAGAGAGAGAGAGAGAGAGAGAGAGAGAGAGAGAGAGAGAGAGAGAGAGAGAGAATACAAAGTTTGCCCCGAATTTCATTTCCGTGGCTTGTTTGGAGCTCATAATGCAGGCTCATGCATCTCTTTGAGGAGGCTTTCTGGCTAATGGCCTTCTTGTGCATCCCTCGTCTTTCCTGAAGAATCGCTGAGTCCTCCCGGACCCAAATTCTTCACAAAATTCAAGTGCTCCGCGAGATGAGTTGAAATTTCCCTAGGTGTAGCTTGATAAAGGTAAACGCCGTTTTCACTAAATTTCCAGACTTGGAAGAGAGAGAGAGAGAGAGAGAGAGTAGAGAGAGAGAGAGAGAGGAGAGAGAGAGCGAGAGAGCAGGGAGAGAGAGAGAATGCACGAAATTCTTGATCAAAAGAGGTTCTGGCAAATGAAATTCCCGCAGAGTCTAGCTTCAGCAAGAGCGCTTTAAAATACCCATAAAACTGCAAAACCACATCTAATGAAGCTCCTATTCCATCGTATAGCCCTTCACCTGAGGTTAAATTCTCTCTACCCAGCTACTCTAAGGACCGTACCCAGAGTTTTTTTTTAATGGTGGGGGGGTGTCGTTTTACCCAAAACTGGACCTTTTCTTCTATAAATTTCATTGCATAAATAGGTTATACAAGATGAAATACTTGGAAATGTTATTTTAGCTATATTAAGAAGAAAAATTGTGTATGCGGTCTATGCCCTTCTACCCGATTAGATGTTATTCAAAGTACTGACTTTGGTTAACAGAATTTTACTTATAATTCTGAAAGTTTGTACTGAAATTCAAGATTATTGCTGTAGTTTTATTGATTGATATTACTTCATTTGTTGTTATGTTATATACTTTGACTTAACAAAAAGCAATAATTATTTATTACTTTGTAAGTACAGTTCAATGAAAAGGATAGTCACAGAACATATGGACTTCCAAAAAACAATCTTTTTGGGGGTGGGGGGCGGGCGCTTGACCACCCCGACACCCCCCTCGTTACAGGCCTGACTCTACTATTAATTCGGGTGAAATGGCTCAGGCTTCATCGCTTACATTCAAGGCTCCTAACTTGCATGACCTGTATAGTTGTGTCCCTCAATACACATCAGTCAACATAAATCAACCAGTACAAGTATTTCGGCTGCCCTAAAATGTGAGCTTCTTTTCAGTTCAGAGATCCTAAATGGTCGTAGTTCGAAGATGATAATAATAATAATAATAATAATAATAATAATAATAATAATAATAATATAATATTGATTTACATTTAATTTTACTCCACACTCGAGTACTTTCAGGCCCTATCTGTGGTTAAGATTGACCCTGCTGACCCGCAGATTAGGTTTTTCTAGTAATGGCTGAAACAACTAAGGTGGGCATCGTCAATGTGATATCCCACGGATTCGGGAGTGGAACCACTTTACAAGTAAACTGTCTCTCTCTTCCTCTCTCCTCCTCTCTCTCTCTCTCTCTCTGCTCTCCTCTACTCTCTCCCTTTTAAAATCTCTCTCTCTAAAAATGTAGGGACAGGGAAGTTGGCCTCTAGCACTCGAGATGCGTGTTAAGAACTTTATATGCTAGAGAAGCAAACTAAAGACCAAAACACGGACATGTCGTAATTTACCTTCCTGGATTTTGAGTGATTCATTTGTCAGTACGAGATATTATGCTGCCTTTTGAGAGGAAAGCCGCAGTAGATACATCTTTTCTTAAAGCTATAGAAAGGATGCTACTTTCAATTCTTGAAATTTATGAAGGCTTATGGCTTCTTTAACCAAGTTATTTGTATTTTAGGCATTTTCGAAGCCTTTCTGTTATATAATGCACAAGGGAGTTTATTTTTTCTTATCTTTGTTGCAAGTTAGACCAGGATGCGTATATAATTGTTTTTTACACCTATGGATACTGAAAGGAAAAACAGCCATAGTGCAAAGAGAAACAATCTTCTCTCTCTCTCTCTCTCTCTCCTCTCTCTCTCTCTCTCTCTCTCTCTCGCTCTCTCATCTCTCATCTACCACCCTTTCTTAAATTTATGTATCTGCGTTTTTCTCGTATTAGTACACCATCAACTTTCAGGGTTCCACCCTTCTGTGGTGCTGACGGATGTCAAAGTTTTCCAAAAACAAAAATTGACATTTTCAGTGTGAAATGACTAACACTTTTAGTGTAACCAGAAATAATATATTTTCTTTCATTACTAGAGAGTAAAGAATACTTTTTTTTCTACTCCAAGAATAAAACAACTACTTTTCTTATTGAAACTTTATAAAGACATACAAACAAAATCAGTTCGAGCTGACTTACTGGAGAGAGCAACATTTAACATTACCTTGAAAAGCTTCCTGCACCTCGGTTTTATTTTACCTCTAATCGTTTCACCCGCATATTGTAATTTCATCTGATGAGTCTGATTTAGTTGAATTTGCGACCATCAAAGGGACTTACAACTCTTATTTGCCAATTTTAGAATTATAAAAAAAAATATTTGCTATTGTTTTCGTAAACTAAGGCAATCTCATAAGACTGGGTAAAACCCGAATTATTCAGACAGCAACGTAAACATTAAACGAGCTTTTTTGAAAAAGAGAGAGACGAGTAGAGGAGAGAAGAGGGGGAGATAGAGGAGAGTAAGAGAGAGAAGAAGAGAGAGAATTTGGGAATAACTTGGACCTAGATTTTCTTTAATAAAAACACGTTCTATCACTTATGACACGAATCCTTAACTAATAATTTGGCATAGTTTTCTCTAAATGCAATCAGCTGTCTGATTTTAGAGTATCTTGGGTAGAGAGAATTTCACCTCAGGTGAAGGACTACGAAGGAATAGGAGCTTTATTAGATGTGGTTTTCCAGTTTTATGTGTATTTTAAAGCGATCTTGCTGAAGCTAGACTCTACGGAATTTCATTCCCTAGAGCATCTTTTGATAAAGTAATCTCTCTCCTCTTTCCCTCTCCTCTCCTCTCTCTCTCTCTCCTCCTCTTCAGTCTCTCGTCTCTCTCTCTCTCTCTCTCTCTCTCGTCCAAGTCTGGCCGTAGTTTGCAAGATGACGAGACCTTACGAACGAGTAATCGAAAGTCTGAACGATTTCGTGAGTTAACTTTTGTTCTTGAAATCTAAAATCAGACAGCTGATTGCATTTAGAGAAAACTATGTCAAATTATTAGTTAAGGATTCGTGTCATAAGTGATAGACGTGTTAAAAAAATTTAGTCGTTATTCCAAATTTATTATTCGATTTGCAGAGCTGATTCATAATGTATCTATTTCCTCTTCACATATATCCTTCTGAACTCATGTCTTGGGCTGTCAGGGAGTCGACATTACCCAGGTCAGACAAAGTTAACAAAACAATCCGGATCCATTGTTAAGTATTCTGATGAATACTCACATATTTCATCAAGGGATCTGATACGTAGGCTGTATTCTTTGAATGAACAACGCCACTTGATACTTTCTAATAATTATGTGAGAATTAGGAGAAAATAGATGATTTATTTTACATTTTCTTTAGCTCTTTCTATTTCATCCGTGTTTATAGATTTTTGCAAATATTTTTATTTATCTTATCCCCTTAAGAATTAAGTTTTGCCTTAGCATTCTTCATTGCCTTTGCTTAAACAGAAATACGGTTCTCGTGAAATGAAGTTATTCCGGAATTTATGATAGAGTTTGCCTACTACTTAATGAGGTATTTATGTTGGTGACTGAGCTATTTCTGCAGTAGTTGAATGTTCTTATTGCAGCACAAAACAGGTGGAGGAACGTTTACTTCGAAATACCATTACAGATTTGAAGGATAAGTTGGAAGATAATTCTTTGGACTCCTACAGCTGGCTCGACACGAGACATGACAGCAAATATTTTTATAATGGAATGTAAAGATAACCTAGAGGTGCATAAAATTTTTCTCAGAAATAAATTTTGTCATGTTAAAAAGGAAACAATATATATATATATATATATATATATATATATATATATATATATATATATATATAATATATATATATATATATATATATTTATATATAATATATATATTGTCTTGCTTTGATGGCGAAATTTGCATTAGAAATAAAGTCTTAATAGAAGTATTTAATAATATTTTCCTTATGTGATGTAAAATTTATATTAGTACTCATGAATGAATTTATTGACTTATAATTTTATTTTGACAAATTCTGGTTAGTTTATATTTGTAATTTTTGTTTCGTTCTCAGGTTTTATGTTTTTTTATATAATTTCTTTTCTAAGTTTAAACAAACAGGGAAGGCGGCGGAAAAACATTTGTCTGATTGGATTTTTATGTTTATCTCTCCTCTCTCTCTCTCTCTCTCGTCTCTCTCTCTCTCTCTCTCTCTTCTCTCTCTCTCTCTCAATTGTGATTCATAATGGTCGACTAACAACTATATGCCCAATTAAATACTTAAATGAACAGAGGCAGACTTGATTTTTGGGAATATACCAGTATCAACCCTCCAGAACCGGTTTGACAATCGAACGATGGTCCCTTTGGTTTTGGGCGTCCCAAGATCACACAGAGAGAGATAGAGAGAGTGAAAAAAAAAAATTCAAGAAAAAAATAAAAATTTAGTAACCCCATGAAATAACGGCTTCTATGGCTCTCTACCGGCCAAGCTGGGTAACCATTCGGTCTTCAATGAAAGCCAGGTTTCTTCTCCTCTTCAGATTCTTTTGTATCGGAACAAAGCTTGCATTCTCTTGCATCTTGTTAATGTTTTCGTGTAAATTTTCATTCGACGTTTACCTTCAGCTGCTCGTAAACTTGGGTGAGGACTCCTTCAAGTACCTTGGGAGCTTTTCAGCATACCATCAATCTAGCGCCTGCATACGAGTGCATTTTACTCTAAAAGCAACACTGGCATCTCCTCACTCTGACGTTACTCTTTCATTCTTCCGTTCTGTTTTTTCTTTCTTGGAGTTTTTTTTTTTTTTTAACAATCATAGTGTTCTTCTCTTGTTAGTAAATCTGTTTTTGAAAGTAGCGGACCACGGAAGGAAACAATTTCGAATTGTAATGGATGTAAAATGGTTCCCCTGATTTAAAATAACCCTGTGTGTGCGTACGTGAAAAGGCCATCAGCTAGAGGTTAACTTCTCTGACCAAGAAGCCACATTCAATTTTTATTAATAAATATGCATTATGAGCCTCTCTCTCTCTCTCTCTCTCTCTCTCTCTCTCTCTCTCTCTCTCTCTCTCTCTCTCTCTCTCTAAAACAAGTAGCCTTGTGTATTTTCTTCTGTCATGAACTATAACTAAAAGCCTCAAAAATCCTAATAAATTCAATTTGAAGATATCACAGAAAACATTGACTAGTAGTAATTTCTTTTGTTCAATTCATTTAATTAACGTATCTCCGTCACTCTCCCTCCCCTCGCCGCCACGCCCACCGTCTTCTTGATTATTCAGTATTTCATGTCTAGTGTTTCAAGACATTTCGTGGAAGCATATTCTTGAACTGTAACAGAGTACCGTCCCTTCCTTGAAGAAGCGGGACGCCATATCTTAAAATCTAATCATAGAAACCTCTTGCAAATAATCTCATTATGTTTCCCACACCCAAATTATAAGTGGGAACTGTCATTGAACAACCCTAACCTAACCTAACCTTACTAGTGGCATGGCAAAAAAACCGGGGCTTCTGCAATAAATATACAGTAATATTTCGATATATAAAATTATCAAGTTACTGGAGAGTTTAATCCTCCACTTCTGATAGTTACGACGTGACTGAAATCACAAATAAATAAAGGGAGGTGACTCTACAATTCCTGGTGATGGATAAAAGAGAATCAGCTATTGACATTAAACAGAACAGCAAAAGAACTTCCTGCTGCTACTCGATGAAGTATGTGTGTGTGTGTGTGTGTGTGTGCGTGTCGCTTAATTCGCTTGATTCGCCTAACATTTAGTACTACCTAACTTCAACGCCGGTGTTGCTGAAATTAGTTTTGCATATAAAAATTTGTCTTGTTATTCTTTCTTGGAGAGAGAGAGAGAGAGAGAGAGAGAGAGAGAGAGAGAGAGAGAGAGAGAGAGAGAGAGAGAGGATCGTCTAAAACGTTAACAATTTACAGTTTAAAATGTTGCAGTTAGCTTTGAAACGAGATTAGTGAATAACTGTCATGGTAATCACTCTATAGCGAAGTAACATATATTAAAGGAAAGAAAAATGCATCTTCTTCGAGTAGGTCTGCAACAAGGAGGCATTCGCGCACGTGTTGGAGGCGTCTGTTCACATGATTGTTCGAGAATCCCCAGGTGTGTTGTGGAACTCCAGTACTCGCCCGTCGCTAGAAACGCCGCGTATTATGATGTAACTTTTCGTGTAGATCCTTCTAAAAAGTTCCTGTCGGGAGACGATGACGTTCGCTGGTTAAGCTCCGCCCTTTTCAGCCCCGCCCCCAGATTGCTGTGTGTGTGTGTATATATATAATATATATATATATATATATATATATATTATATATATGATATATATATATATATATATATATATATATATATATATATATATCTATATATATAATATATATATATATATATCTATATATATATATATATATACTATATATATATATCTTATATATATATATATTATATATATATATATATATATACACACACACAGCAATCTGGGGACGGGGCTGAAAAGGGCGGAGCTTAACCAGCGAACGTCATCGTTTCCCGACAGGAACTTTTTAGAAGAATCAACACGAAAAGTTACATCATAATACGCGGCGTTTCTAGCGACGGGCGAGTACTGGAATTCCACAACACACCTGGGGATTCTCGAACAATCATGAGAACAGACGCCTCCAACACGTGCGCGAATGCCTCCTTGTTGCAGACCTACTCGAAGAAGATGCATTTTTTTTTCCTTTTTAATATATGTTACTTCGCTAATAGATTGATTACCATGACAGTTATTCACTAATCTCGTTTCAAAGCTAACTGCACATTTTAAACTGTAAATTGTTAACGTTTTAGACGATCCTCTCTCTCTCTCTCTCTCTCTCTCCTCTCTCTCTCCCAGAAAGAATAATAAGACAAATTTTCATATATGCAAAACTGAATTCAGCAACACCGGCGTTGAAGTTAGGTAGTACTAAAAGTTAGGCGAATCAAGCGATTAAGCGTCACGCACGTGCGCCCACACACACACACACAAACACACACAATATATATATATATATATATATATATATATATAAATATATATATATATATATACATATATATATCTATATATATATATATATATATATATATATATATATATATATATATATATTTTATATATATATATATATATGACTGAGGAAGTAGAGAGATCATCAGAGATAAGAGAATAAGGAAGAGACGAAGGATAAGAGAGGAATAGGACGCACGAGAGAGTGTGAACGGAAACAAGTTAAGTCCGCAGTCCATAGTCGGAGAGAGAGAGAGATTCCGACATTGAGCAACCCTTCAGAGAAGAAACGTCCTACAAGTGGTTTTGAGGAGTAACCCGCCCTTCAAGTTTCAAGACTAAGACATTTCTTTCTGCAGTACAAACTCAAGAAGCCGTCTGAAGTTTCTACTGTCTCCTTTAGTGAAGGCCTCGCTTCGAGGCACTGTTTCCCCATTTTACATATTGTCAGTTTTAATTTTGTTATGTGAATAGGAGAAACCATTTTCTGGTGTTATTTTCTTTGTTCTACTAAGCTTGGGTTAATAAAACTTTTGTTCTGTTTGAGTTTCTTTCTATATTCGTATCCCGAGTTTCAATTGTTGGTGTTGAATCCTTTTTGTTTATTATAATTAAGAACCTGAACGGATCTCGGTCCGTAACAGTTGGCGACCTTGCTAGTATATTTGGTACCGTAACAGATTGAAACATGGGGAATATAGAAAGAACCAAAATGAGTGGGATGGTGAAAGTGTTTATTGAATCGGGTAAGCTTCTAGGTCTAGAGGGGAATGATCTATGTGAGTATGTTGAAAGGTAAGAAAGAGAAAAATATGAGAGAGATGAAACAGCGGCTGAGAGAGACGAAAGAGCAGCTGAGAGAGAAGTAATGAAAATGCAGCAAGAGAGAGAAGCAATGAAAATACAGCAAGATAGAGAAATGTTGGTGATGCAGCAGGAAGGAAGAGAGAAGAACGTAAGCATGAGTTAGAAATGTTTTGTTTAATGCAAAGTAATCTTGACAGTCAGACAGGCGAGAACGAAAATGAATCTGATGGTTTGGGTATGAGTGCAGTGCTGAAATTAGTACCAAAGTTTGATGAGGAAGATGTAACGAAATATGTCATGTGTTTTGAGAAGTTAATGGAAAGAGTAGGTTCTCTTTAAAAAATGTAGACTCTATATTTACAGTCAGTTTTGCGTGGTAGGGAGCTTACTGTGCATAGTTGCATGTCTAAGGAGGAATGTGATGATTATGATATCGTGAAAGAAACTGTTCTCAGCGCTTGCAAGTTAGTACCAGAGGCATACTGTAAGAAATTTAGAAGGTTGAGAAAGGACGAGAATATTACGTATGTAGAATACAGTAAGAAGTTAGATGATTTTGATGGTCTGAAGAACTTAGTATTGTTAGGAAATTTCAAATATAACGTATCCCCTGAGATTAAGCTTTATATAGAAGACAGGCGAGAAGTATCTTTTGCAGGAGCAACTAGGTTAGCAGACGAATATAGATTGACTCATAATTTAAGTGTCAGTAAGAAGCGAAATGATTCTTCATCTGGTAGAGTACAAAGCAGTAAAAGTTTCAGTTCTAGTAATAGCAATGCGAGTAACAGTGTCTATTCCTGTTATGCATGCAGAAAACCTGGTCATACGTCTAAGGTTTGTAAGAATAAAGTGGCATTTAGTGGCTCAGAATTAACTTGTTTCCGATGTAATGAGAAAGGGCATTTAGCGAAAATTTGTGCAGTCGAAAGGAAGGATATTAAGAAACCAGTGTCTCTACTTAACCTTTCGCCAAGTAGGAATGATGTGATCAGAGAAAATACGAAATTTTTTGGTGAATTTCTGTCAGAAGGTGTTGTTTCCTCTCTTGGAGATGTAGATTCAATAGAAATAGTCTTGCTTCGGGACACAGGAGCTGCTGTCTCACTAATTAGGAGAGAGAGTGTGCTAAACAGGGCAGAAATAAACATGGAAGAAAAAGTCATGTTAGGTGGATTTCCGAACACTTGTGTCATTTGTCCCTTGTTGAAGTTGAACTTGGAAAGTCAGGTAGTGTCAGGAGAAGTGAAACTAGCAGGTGTTGACAGTTTGCCCATTGATGGCGTTGACATTATTGTTGGTAATGACTTAGCTTTATCCATGTATGTGAATCCTGTGGTGAGAGAGATTCCAGTGCCTGAGATGGTCGTAACTAGGTCAGGTTTAGATACAGACATAGACTATGGTCACAGTTTGTTCGTGGATTCGAACGAGTATGATAGAGGTGGCGAGATTGATCTTGGCATGAGTGTGGCTGAGAGACCTGACTATCGGTGGTGACAGTGATAGCCAAGCTGTCGAGAATAACGTAGTCCACGTAGTGGAATCAAGTAACAGTTACTGTGATAAATTAGGCCCTAACCTTTTGAATAAGGATGAGCTAGTCAAGTTTCAGAGAGAGGATGAGACACTAACCCGAATTTCTTAATGTGAGCTGGATGATGATCTCGATAATGTATGTAAGGAAACGTTTTGTTTAAAAGACAAAGTTTTGTGTCGTTATGTTCGTCCTAAGTCAGGTAGTAAAGAGAAAATCACCGAACAATTAGTGGTTCCTAGGAAGCTTCGGGAAATAAGTTTTGAAGTTAGCGCATGATGAGCAAGGACATTTAGGAGTAAATAAAACTTTCAGGTCTATTAGTAATGCGTACTTTTGGCCTAAAATGAGAAGTCGTGAAGAGGTATGTTTTAAGCTCTCATGAATGTCAAATTGCCGGAAATCCGAATCAAGTAATTCCCAGAGCTCCATTGTGTAATATTCCTTCAGTAGTCAAACCTTTTGAGAATGTAGTTATCGATATGGTTGGACCGTTGCCCAGAAGTAAGGGAGGGAGTATATATCTGTTAACAATCATTGATAGGCTAACTCGCTATCCAGAGGCGATACCTGTAAGAAGCTGTAATGCAAGGACCA
Source organism: Macrobrachium nipponense (assembly GCF_015104395.2). Classification (NCBI taxonomy): domain Eukaryota; kingdom Metazoa; phylum Arthropoda; class Malacostraca; order Decapoda; family Palaemonidae; genus Macrobrachium; species Macrobrachium nipponense. The sequence continues at coordinate 44,123,846 of NC_087207.1, forward strand.
TAGTTAAACGTTGTTAGATTATTTTTCTAAGTTCGGTCTGCCTCGTACTATACAGAGTGATAATGGTAGTAATTTTGTTTCCAAATATTTCAGGGATAGAATGAAAGAGTTGGGCATTAAACTCGTAACTTCCACACCTTATCACCCCGAATCACAAGGCATTGTGGAGCGGTTTCACCAAACGTTAAAGATATCTTTACGAAAATTGTGTAATAACTTTGAACATGACTGGGAAGAAAAGTTACCGTTTGTTTTGTTAGCTTTACTACGGTTGGCAACAAATGACACTACTGGATTTAGTCCTTTCGAGCTGGTTTTCGGTCACACCTCTAAAGGTCCTTTGAAAATATTAAAATGTAATTCAATGCTCAAAGTAGGTAGAGAAGACTACATAACTAATCTAGAGTGTTATAAAAACAATTTAAGAGACGCTTGGCAACTAGCGAAGGCGAACAAGAGTGAAAGTCAAGGGGAAACTGAAAGGAAACATGATCTTAGAGCAAAAGAGAGACATCTCTGTGTAGGAGATAAAGTTTTAGTATTAGTCCAGAAAGAAGGTCCCTCTTTATCTTATAAGTTCGAAGGTCCTTTTTCAATTTTAGAGAAGAGGGGAAATCTAAATTATTTAATTGATATGGGTAAGCGTAGAGCAAAGTGGCTGCATGTAAACTTGCTCAAGAATTATAATGAACGCCCCATGCCGTGACCACTGCCAGTGCCCTTCGCAACACTCCGCGGTGCTCAAGAATTTCGAAGTTTAATCCGAGGTTAGAAAAGGAAAATTAAGGGGAAAAGATAATGTTATAGACGATAGCCTCATGAGATTTTTCGGAATGAGTAGCCTGATGACCGTTTTCTGTGTTTGCACGGATGGGTGAATGAATTGTGAAGTGTGCCTGTGCAACTGAGGTAAAGCTTTATGCAGAATTGTTTCCCTGCTGTTTGATTCTTGTTTCTTTAAAAATGAATAGAATCAATTGATTTCATTTTTTTTTCTTTTGGGGGAATGTGTCATGGTAATCGCGCTATAGTGAAGTAACATATATTAAAGGAAAGAAAAATGCATGTCTTCTATTAGGTCTGCAGCAAGAAGGCATTCGCGCACGTGTAGGAGGCGCCTGTTTTCATGATTGTTCGAGAATCCCCAGGTGTGTTGTGGAACTCCAGTACTCGCCCGTCGCCAGAAATGCCGCGTATTATGATGTAACTTTTTGTGTAGATCCTTCTAAAACGTTCGTGTCGGGAGACGATGTCGTTCGCTGGTTAAGCTTCGCCCTTTTCAGCCCCGCCCCCAGATCGCCATATATATATATGACTGAGGAAGTAGAGAGATCATCAGAGAGATCGCCAGAGATAAGAGAATAAGGAAGAGACGAAGGATAAGAGAGGAATAGGACGCACGAGAGAGTGTGAACGGAAACAAGTTAAGTCCGCAGTCCATAGTCGGAGAGAGAGAGGAGAGAGGTTCCGACATTGAGCAACCCTTCAGAGAAGAAACGTCCTACAAGTGGTTTTGAGGATAACCCGCCCTTCAAGTTTCAAGACTAAGACATTTCTTTCTGCAGTACAAAGTCAAGAAGCTGTCTGAAGTTTCTACTGTCTCCTTTAGTGAAGGCCTCGCTTCGATGCACTGTTTCCCCATTTTACATATTGTCAGTTTTAATTTTGTTATGTAAATAGGAGAAACCATTCTGCATTTATCTTTGTTAATAAGCTTGTTAATAAACTTTTGTTCTGTTCGAGTTTCTTTTCTACATTCGTATCCCGAGTTTCAATTGTTGGTGTTGAATCCTTTTTGTTTATTATAATAAAGAACCAGAGCAGATCTCAGTCCGTAACAATAACACACTACAGTACATCAATCTTTGCATATCTCATAGTTAGGGAGCTTTAATCATAAAGTAATGGCAGGAAAATGTTTTGATGAAAATTATGAAAGAATGGAAAAAAATGTGCTGATGAATCCCATTACTGAACTTTACTGTGAAAAAATATGTTTTCATGATTATATATATATATATATATATATATATATATATATATATATATATATATATATATATATATATATATATATATATATATATATCTATATAATCGATTATATAGATTTTCCCGTGCAGAATTTCCTTGACTTAAAAAACAAAAATATTGCGTCATTCTGTATACACTAGAACATAGTTTTTTTTTTTTTTTTTTTTTTTATAAAATGAAACGCTATGTATATCCATTCACTTTTCTATGTACAATGAAGATATTCTGCGGCCGTCGTCCAGCCCATTGCCAGCGTTTCTGACCAATTATCCATATTTGTGAATGAAGAGCGATGGTATTTTTTCCCTGCTATTACTGCATGATAAAAGCACCGTAGCTATGAGCCTACGCATTAAGAATCATATATTGTAATGTGTTATTCACTAATCTCGGATAAAAGCTAACAGCAACATTTCTACTATTCTCGATATCAAAAATGAAAATTGATCAGCAATACGTTATTTGGCGCAAATCGGTTTGTCATTCAGTGATTGAGTTTAAAATATAAATTTTTTCTCATGTTATACACGCGGTCCTTAACTCTCCTCTCTCTCTCTCTCCTCTTCTCTTCTCCTCTCTTCTCTCTCTCTCCTCGCTCTCTCTACTCTCTCTCTCTCTCTTGGGAGAAATAAAAAGTCTTATTCTCGGACCCAGGATTTACATCATCGTCAAATCAAACTGGATTACTTCGCTTGAATTTTTAATATTGTTACTCTCCGTTCAGGAAACTTCTAAACTGTTTATCTTCAGGCCTAATTAGAAAGGGACCAGTCCGCTTCATATCCCTTTAATTTGCATATTCAGTCATGTTCCAGTGTTGTAAATAATTTGTCTTCGCCTTTGCTTTGTTATATAAATAAATTACGTTCTTTTCCTAAAAAACGATTCCAGTTAGAACAGAGAAATGACCAACCGTCAATAAAGAAGCGCAGAATTAACCAGCATGATGCAATATCGCATAATGAGAAACGTAGTAAAAGGACACAAAATCAACTCTTTATCAAGGACCATTTTGTCATATGTCTGTTTGGGCTAGAAAGCTCCTCTTTTTCGTTACTATTCATAACGCAAAAATATTTTCCACCTCTACTACAAGGCGAGATAAGTAGTGATGCTAAATCATCAAATATCGCTGTATTTCTGCGACCTTTGTAGGAAGGGCTCTACATTTGGCTACATGGAAATCTGGTTTGTTGATGCCATCCAGGGGCTAGTTTTATTCTCTGTACGTTCTTTACATTATTCGTAAGATTAAAATCCTTTTTAGACTTTATAATGGAAATATTTGAAGATTAAAACAATCAATCTTTGAAGTACGATTGAAATGAAGGTTCTGCTAACACAGGTTGCATGATTGCAAAATGTTCATTTATTTTTTATTATTTTTAGCCTAAGACGTCTCCCAGCAAATATGTTGTACCTAATACCCAAAGGAAAACACATAAACATCAGAATTCATTTTTACAACGATAGTAAACACTAGGAGCCTTCATTCGTTTCATTTATACCAAACATGAGTTGTCCTCAGACTCACTGATCTGCCTTTCTGTATCATCTCTCTTAACTCGATGTGATGCCATAATTATAACTTACAATCACGTCAATCAATCAATCAATCACTCGATCACTTAATTAGAATGACAAGAGTGGCAGGGCTCCGGATGAAGCAGCCGAGGAAAATTCCTGACACTTTTAGACGTTTCATAGTTGTTGTTATTTTTGGTGTAGTCCCTCGTCTTCTCTTTATTTATTTATTTATTTTTATTCCGTTTAGTTTTGTCCGTCTTTTCACTACGTATCTTAGTGATGAAAATGAGCCAATACATAATTTTACTGAGTTGTCGTATAAATCAGTCATTCGAGGTCATTCTACCTGTGAAAGAATTTCATGGTCTATGCCTTACCCCGTAAAATGTTTTGCTTATCATGTATGATGATGATGATAATCATAATAATAATATAATAATAATAATAATAATAATAATAATAATAAATAATAATAATAATGAACTAAGGAACCTACGTAACGAGGCTATAATATTGACAATAAAAAGCCACAGTAGTTGTTAAAAATATATTTTTGTACAGTGCTAAAAATTACTAGGAGAGACTTTCCGATACTACTCCGTATTCCTCTTCATTCCTACTGATGGTAAAAACAATGGACAAGGAACATAAGCGTTACGACAGCGCAAAAAACTGGTTCAAGGTAACCCCCGTTCTTTGGTTGTTTCTGTTGGAGAGATGGTTGGAACGGCGAAGTGGTCGTTCAGGCGATTCCAGCTCACCAGACTCTCCACCGCTGCCATGACTTTCAGCTATAGCAACGTCAGTCATCTGGGATGACTGACGTTGCACTGTACAAAAATATATTTTAACTCTACTGTGGCTTTTATTTATCAATACTAATAATAATAGATTTTATGATATTGAAAGTATAAGAGATATCGTAAACAATGACAAGAAATCCGTTCACGCCTTATAGAGCAATTTCATAAAATTATATCAAGAGTGAACTTTGTAACGTAAAGGAAAATATGCCACCGTCTAATTTCAAACATAACTCTAGAAACTCTCTTGTTCCACAAACCAGGTTTTTTAAAATGCAGTTCAGCATTACCAGTATAACATATTTCATGTGAATGTGCAAACTTCAACCAGCTACGAATGTCAAGTTTTGGAAACAAATCGCCTACAGAGATTTTTCAAGATCTCAAATATTTTCGTCTTAAACAGTCATCAAAAGTTCAGTAATATGGTAAAAGAGAAGCTGTATGAGATGAAGGTCATCTTAATGTGTTAATTACAATGATTAAATTTCTATGGCTTGAATATAACACATTACGCCCTGGATATTGTATACTTCTAAAGTATTTAATTTCATACCGGAAAATGACGAAAGAAAATAATGCCAAATTCCATTTAGCAATATGCCAAAAATATTAGAAAACATTCATTGGCCAATTCTTGACATGAGAGTCTATGTATAGCAGACTGCATCTCTATCTCATTGCACAGTGTAATAGTCGTTTTTCTTAATACTCTGTTAATAAAAAAGTCATTACGGGGGAATTACTGAAAACATCAATTATTAACTTTAGGCGTGCAATTAACTTTAAACAATTCCCCTAATTTACTTAAAAGTATTCCCCTAATTTATTTAAAAGTAATTGAGAAGGTATGTTAATGACATTTCATTGCTGGCCCTCAGGGGAAAAATTAAAGAATAACTCTCTAACTTACCAGGTGTTATTCTCGTATCTCCGGCAAAAGAGGTGAAGTTGATGACGTCCTCATTATACAAGAAAAAAAGCCTTAGTTTTGCAACAGTGAAATGGAAACTCGAGTATTAAGGAAATGTTGCATCAGTAAAAATAAAGAAGAGAAGATCATCCAAAGGAGAGAAACAATAATCTTAAAAAGACAAGACCTTTCAGACAGACATCACACCCTGTTTTCATAATCGCTGGTAAAACGAAAAGTAAAATTTCGAAGAACTTCTGAAATTCCTTAGACTTTCCAGCCTCCGCTCGAATATGCAGTTATACCCTGGCCCTTATATCAGACAATATTCTAGACAGGAGAGATGAACTTAGGGAAACTTGTTGTGACAGTTATGGTTAAGAACGAACAAAGTGACGGGCAAAAGTTTTAGGGAACTTGATGGCGGAAACACTGTGGCAGAGGCAAGGATGAAATAAGAGCCTGCCTCTGGAGGAGAAACAAATACCATTGGATACGAAGAAAGAAAAATGAATAAGGAACATGGATAGAGAGAGAGAGAGAGATACGAGAGAGAGACGAGAGATACGAAGAGAGAAAGAGAGAGAGAGGATAGAATTGTTTTTTGCAACCCCAAAAACAGGAATGGTGATAGACTATGTAAAGTTACCCCACGGAAACGGGAAAAACTTATTGTTGTCGTCATAAAATGTTAAGCTCAAAGAATTATCTAAAAAAAAAGGAAAAAAAAAAACAGTTAAGCTAATCATAAAAGGTAATGCAAATTAAGCCCTTAAGAGTAAACGAAACTAAAATCATGAAAACGAATGCTATCCTTTTACTTTCTATGTTTGTCTCACAGTGGCAGAGCAGATAGTTGTTGTCTTCGCCTCGGTTTCGAAGTCATTCAATTATACGTAGGTTTTTTCATTCTATCTCTCTCTCTCTCTCTCTTTTTAATTTAGTTCGAAATTCAAAGCCTCAATATGAAAGGTAAATAAGGCCACATGAAAAAGAAATAAAATAGTGTGAGATCATACGATGTGTGAAAATGAAGTGAATTTTGGATACTGGTTTATAAAAAAAAAAATTGTTCAATTAGTCAGAAATCCACTAAATTCTAACGAGAATTCAGAGAAGAAAATAAACAAGTAAAAAATGTTTCTTCGACACAATCGAGTATTCTGTCTGATGGTGACCTAAGCCACGGCCCATGAAACTCTGTCTGGTGGTGTGGTACCTATACAACTGCCAAAAGTACCATTAAGGCTAATATTAACCTTAGATCAAAATAAAAAGTACTGAGGTTACAAGTCTGCAATTTGGTATGTTTGATGACTGGAGGGCGCATGATCAACATACCAATTTGCAGCCCTGTAACCTCAGTAGTTTTTAAGATCTGAGGGCGGACGGACAGACAAAGCCGGCATAATATTTTTCTTCTACAAGAGATTAAAATCGCGGTAAGATGGTACCAAATCTCTTAAGAAGGAATCGAGGGACCTCATCCCCAGATCACTGATAACTGCAGACGCTGTGAATTACTAACCAAGAAGAATAAATTTATAGAGGCGTTTTAATTTTTTTCCAGCTTTTCAGATATATATATATATATATATATATATATATATTATATATATATATATATAAATACATATATATAGGTACTTGTAATATCCACATGCCCTCTTAGCTTCTCAAATTCTTTGCTCTTTTTTTTATACTCTTGCCTCTACAAAAAAAAAAAAAAAAAAGATTTGAGAAGTTAAGAGGGCATTGTGGCAATTACAATTACAGGTCTGGTAAAAATTGACCATTAGATTCTATATATATATATATATATATATATATATATATATATATATAATATATATATATATATATATAGAATATATAGAATTGGTGAGATATTGGAACCGAACCAACATTTTCATGTACAAAGCCGCTCACATATTGCAATAGAATATAAACTTTTATAAAGAACGGATTCTAATATTACATAAAATGGAAAGTCCTGAGCTTTAAGTTTCCTAATTTATTGTATGTTTCCTGAGTGGATGTGACTGAATAGATGAAGGTTGATGCTAAATACGAGAATTTTCCTGTTCATGAAAGAGAAAATAGTTGTGAAGATTTGGAAGAAATTACTTGAAAATAGTTTTTAAAATCTACAAGAATATTTTTTGTATTTGTTTTTTAACCCTTTTTTTATACAACCTTTTTATAAGGATAGTAATTAGATTTTTTCAAGTTAATGAACTTGATATATCCGAGTAGTCCGTTCTCCATTCATTAACCTCATTTACAATATAGTTGTTTAACAAGAGCCGTTTTTTATATAAATTTTCATTTTCATACTGAGAGCAAAAAAATATTCACAATATTCACAATATTTCATGATAGATTCAGTTCAGATAAAGTAACAAGTATACAAACACGTATATATATATATTATATATATATATATATATATATATATATATATATATCTATATATACATATATATATATATATATATATATATATATATACACACATATATATACACCGCAACAGAGATATTTAAGCAAAATAATAAAGCAGCAATATTATCGTTATGGAGAGCGCCTCTCCTGAATTTATTCTGGAGAATCAGGTGATCAAAATGACTTTGGCAGAGAAACTCAATCATAGAGTCCTTTCAAACTATCTGGGGCTTCTGTGCTTTTGTGATCCAAGTGGAATGATTCTTAATATTCGATAATACAAATAGATATCCAATCCAAAGAAGATGAGAAAATCTCCTTTCACCAATTTTTTTTTCACCTTATAGGAATATATAACTACTATAGTGTTCGTCTCATTAATATTGACATTACAAAAACGTGTTGTAGTATTCTAGTAATATATATATATATATATATATATATATATATATATATATATATATATATATATATATATATATATATATATATATATATATATATATATATATATATATATGACTTTTATGATTGACAATCGAATGCTCTGTTAGAATCGTTTCTTCCTGTTACCGAAAAACAATTTTCCCTGACTTGCAGATTTTGTCAGTTAGACAATATCAACCCTTCGAATTCGCTACAGACCCTCACTTGATGTGAACCGCAATGGGACACACTGAGACTAACACCCAAAGGAGATTTGGAGCTATTCTTGGGTCTTGTTGGGGAAAAGCTTAGTTTAATAATTCTCCTGGAAGTTACTTGTTCGGCCGAGTCTTAAAATGCTGTGAATATTGGCACCAAATAGAAATAGAGACCGTGAACAGCTAGATACAAACAGTTAGATGTTGAATGAAAATGAATGAAAAATAAAGGCATATTAGAGTTTATCTGTTCATATAAAGAAAACATGGAACGTAAACTGTCTATAAATCTCCCCGAGCCAACCAAGGGAACTTGTTGGTCGTCCGTGAACGAAAACTTTTTATTTTCCACTCCAGACTCGTCCTCTTGTTTCGGAACAAACTTTCATTCCCTTGCATGATATTAATGTTTACGTTTACATATTTACATGATGCTGGCTTCATCTGCTCATAAACTGGAGTAAGAAATTCTTCGAGCAGCCTGGGAGATTTTCATCTTAACGTCAATCTCGCGTCCGTATGCGAGGATGTTTCCGTCAGGAGTAACATCGTCTCTGCTTCTTCTTCTTGTTATTTTTCTGTTGAAAGATATGGATTAGCTCTACGAAGGAACCACAAAATCTGACGGAAGCAAAGGGCCTTATCTACTTTAAACCAACCATCTGAGTCTCTCTCTCTCTCTCTCTCTCTCTCTCTCTCTCTCAGCATATACTTACACGATGTCTCACGTCTCCTTGCTTTCATCTTCAGAAGTGTAAGTTTCTAAACTGGGGTTTATTCTGCCCAAGCCTCCTCTGCCTCGCTGTTTTCTCATATTAAGTTTCTCGATACTTGTGTTGTGTGATTTTGTTCGTTCTTAACCATAACTGTCAAGGCAAATTTCTGTAACTTCTCCTTTTCTGTTCAATATAAGGTCCAATATGCGATCCGAGCTGTCACTGCCTGGTCGAGCTGAGTCATAGTCAGTTCGTTGCGGGATTTTCTTTGGAAGAATTTTAGCTGTTCGTTGTTTTCGATTTTCCTTCACGTTATGCATAATAATCTTCAGTGAAATGCATTGTGCATTTGCTGAATGATTGTAGGTGTAAGCAGTTATCTTCCTTTCGTTTTTTTTAACTATTTATGTGTCATTTCCGTTCAGTTACAAAATGTTACATATAACATTTTGAGCATTAAGATCCCCAACTTCCCGCTTTCCTCTGAATGCACGAATGAATATACTGCCAGAGAGTGTGAGACAGTGAGAAATGATGAGAAATGACCCTTATTTATTTTGTCTTTTTTAGAAATGGAAAGTCCGTAACGAAACTCTAACTGCTGTACACGAAACTTACAAGAAGTATGTTAGTGATTTATCTGAATAAAATAAAATTTATAAAAGTTGATACAGCTATTAAGCAACATTACCAAACAATCACCACTGAAAGAATTTAAACATGAATTATACTAAAACAAACGATATTAGTAAAGAAAACAATTTACATCAGTATCTAAACACCGAGTTATTCAGTCTTTACGCTTTTCTTATCGACACAGACTTATATCTTCGGATATTACAAATTCATTCTTCATCTATTGATTTATATTCTCTACTTTCTTGGCAACGTAGCAGTGGTGTGAAGAATAATGGCAAATGACGATTTTTCTGGTTCATATTAAAAAACATCAAAACATCCTTCTGTCAACAGCGTGTCAGATTCCATTTCTTTTCTGCTGGTTTTTACGCGTTTTTATTTTTATTATGCTTCTTGCATATTTGCATTTCTTTTATGTTGGTTGGCTATGTATTCTTTTATTTTATTCAATAGCTGCGGCTTATTTCATTATGTTGGTTGGCTATGTTGTATGTTTTATTTATGCTAGTTAACTAAAGTTTTAAATGTTGGTTTGATATGTGCTTTTCTATGTTGGTTGGGTATACAAACTTTTATCACCGGAATTTTTCAACTGGAAAATAAATGTTATTTGATCTACATATAAAAGAGTATCCCTGATTTTCATGATGCAAATGTGGTGCGTTTTTGTAAGGTAGTGTTCGAGTTATGTTCGCTTACCTGCTTCTTGTTTCTAGATGATTCGTTCTACAGTTTGGTTTTATGTTTAACTTTATGCTTCTTCTTAATGTTAGTTCTGGATTAAATTTAATCTTAAAAATCGGGGCTTAATCTGTCAGGGAAGAATTGGAATTGAGACTATAACGGCAGAGTTTCTTTCTTTACTGTGCAAAGAATTAGAGTTACAACTACAAAACTTATAATTCTCTTTTTGGACCCTGGCAATATTTCTACTTCTTTTTTGAACGACGGCTGCCGGTCCTCTCTAGCTTCTTCTGTCGTTCTCCAATTCAGCCACCCTCGGTTCGAATTCGGCACCACCTCCTTAGGCGCTGTAGGATCTGGTTCTCTGCCCAACTGGATTCTTGATTCGTGGAGCGGTCTTCCCTTATTTTATCCCCATCTCCTTTTAGGTGCGGTTAACATGTTAATTCCTCCTTTTCCAGGCGGAGTCAATAATTTAACATGTTAATACCTCCTCCTGGAGGTGGAGCTGCGTTCTCGATAGAAGCTGAGTAAGTTTGGTGCGAGGTCTCAGGTCAAAGATTTTATGACGGTCTTAAGATTTTAATTGCGATGGTGTTATGGTTCAACTTCCTGTGACTAAGGTTTTGTTGATCAAATTCTGGCTCACACACCTAAGCTCACTTTTCTCTCTCTCTCTCTTCCTCTTTCTTTTTCTTGTTATTTTCACTGTACATACTCTGATTATTCTCTCTCCTTCTCTTTCTCTTTCTCATTATTTTCACTGTACTTTGGTTATTCTCTCTCTCTCTCTCTCTCTCTCTCTCTCTCTCTCTCTCTCTCTCTCTGTTTTTACGTAACCCTGTCTACTATTATTTCTTATAGCTATCATTACATAAATAAAACGTGAAAAATCGTTAAAATCCATTATTTACTCAAGATCATGAGTTTAATGAAAGCATTCGTACAAAAAGAAAAATGTTTATTGAAAACTTAGATGACAAACCGACTGCATTGTCTTTTCGTACGAGGTTGCAAGTTCCAATAAGTCTGCATTAATGCGAAAGGGAGTTTAAATTCTCCAACAAAATTAATGATGTACATTTTTTATCACGAATTGCGATGTGATGATACTGTGACGAAGTTGAGTTGACTAATCACTGTATGTAAATTGACAGATGATCAATGAAAATACAATGAATTTTGGAAATACAGTTGCACGCCCTACTTATTAAAAATACGTGATTAATCACACTGCTTTCTATTCTAATTGCGCTGTTATATTTGTTCCGGGAATTGTACATTTGCTTTTCGTCCTAAATCGAGAACAGAAAATCCTTTGCGACCCTTTTATCTCATGTCTGTTTTTCGTTATGATATTTCCTCCGATGTTTTCCTTTAGTTTCCGTTTAAGTTTTCTGGAAAAGAAAACTATTGAGATGACTTTGGCTGTCCGTCCGCACTTTTCTGTCCACCATCAGATCTTAAGAACCAATGAGGCTAGAGGGCTGCAAATTGGTATATTGATCATCCAGCCTTCAATCCAATCATTAAACATACCAAATTGCAGGCCTTTAGCCTCAGTAGTTTTTATTGTATTAAGCGTAAAGTTAGCCACGATCGCGCGTCTGGCACCGCTATAGGTAACAACAACAGGCCAACATAGCGCCCTTGCTGAGAGTTTCATACAGCATTATACGATGTACAGAAAACTTCATTTCGCCAAAGAAGCGACGATTCGTTTATTTACTTTTTTTCTTGTTACAAAAGGGTTTATGGTGAGCTTTTTTTTTTTTTAGGAACCACACACCATTCCTAAATACAGACGCCGATTTCAATTAAGTAAACTGATTACTGACGCCCATACATACATACATACATACATAAACATACATACATATACATACATACGTGCATTTTACTACTAAAATGTAGAAGGTTCTTCTTTTTAATATTAATAACATTATAAGTTTCAATTAGGTTGCAATAATACTTAAAAGTACACAATTGTGTAACCTTTATGTTTCGATGTTTAATATTTTGCAGATTTACCTCTCTTAGCGTTATTTTCCAGTTTCTGCTATTTATTAACTCTCTCTGTTCATCTCGGTATGCTATTGTTTGGAGACAACCTTTGACTGTTAAAAGCATTTCAAGTTTGTTCCATATGACAGTATGCTAAATGTGAATACTTATATCAAATTTGGTCATAAATGATAACATTAGATCATTCCTCTTTACTAGATAGGAAATATGACCTAAGGTTGTCCTGGCGGTGCTATTCACTTGAAAAAAAAATGCTTCTTTTCCAATCTCGATCCTTTTGACCTTCCTGTATCTCGGCCTCATCCTTGTTCATTATTTAACGTTCCAAAACTAATCTGAGTTTTTTTTTTTTTTTTTTTTTTTATCTCCATGTAGTTGAGATTAAGTTGATCTTCTGCCAGCTTCCTCCTGGGATAACCCGTGACCTTGCGGTCGAGAAAATTGGGCAGCTCCACCGCTGCTTTGTTAGAGGAAATTCTCCAAAAAACTAAGTTAATAAATCACTGACCAGATCCACAAGTCATTTTGACGCAAAGGCCACTTGCTCTTCTAATAGATCATGACCTCTCGTAAAAGAAATTCTTCTTTGTAATTTTCATTTAGGTAATTACTGATGCATTGCCAGGCATACACTCATACGCATACAGAGAGAGAGAGAGAGAGAGAGAGAGAGAGAGAGAGAGAGAGAGAGAGAGAGAGAGAGAGAGGTGGGGAAGGGGCGGGGGAGAAGGGTGTCTGTTGGCGGAGCCTCAGATATTCCTCTTGAAGTCTGGTTGCTTTTATGTTTTATCATAGTTTTGTACTGCTTCCGCACTGTTGGTCATCGTTCGCTAGAGAGATAAAATAACAAGAAAATAACAGAGAGGAATAAAAAAAAGAACAAGACATGTGGACTCACAAAAAAATACAAAGCCGATGTATCTGTTACAGAAACATTCTCCTCGTATGCAGACAAGGTAAGCGGTGCTGCAGAGCTCCCATAGTGTTTCAAGAAGGAATTCTTACTCAAGATCACGACCAGTTGAAGATGACTTCATGTCAATAAGCCAATGTAAATAAACAACAATATCACGCAAGAGAAGGCAAAGTTTGCGCCGAAACAAAAGAACGAACCTAAAGTGGAAAATTAACATATTTACTTCTTTGAAGACCAACAAGTTGCTTCGAATGTCTGGGGAAGATGCAAGCAGTGTTTTTTTTTTTTTTTTTTTTTTTTTTTTTTTTGATGCTGTTAATCTTCCCGTTTGTTTTTATTTCAACTTCTGTAACGTTTTCTGCTTGTGTGATAGCTTGTCTGTTTTGTGGCTGTCTGTTTTCCTATAAGGGCCCCCTTGCTGAGGAAGTATCACTTATATCTAATAGAGTCATTAATTACAGATGCTCTTCTCAGAGGCCGGAAGTAACTCACTCGGTTAACCTCTCTGACCTTGTTTGTGATTTATTGCCCCTCTATTCAGACGCCTAAACTCTGCGACTGTCTCTGAATGATTCAAATACAAAGGAACCTTCTTCGTCGCGATATTTTCTTTTCCTCGTTGCTCTCATAACCATCCATTCTCCTTTCCCATTTGCTTTTATTTAGCTCGCGTTTGTCATCTGAAGGATGACAAGAATCATAACAGGACGGGTCCAGTACGTTTTCCTCTCCTTCCTTTAGCTGCTGCTGCATGAACCACCAACCCTCTTGTGGTATTAATCTCCTATGGCTGATTTCCCTGAGAATGAAAATGAATGACTTGTAAGAGATGCACAGATCACACGAGTCATAATTATGCCGTAAAGACGTGAGACTCATTTGTCAAGCACATAAGGAGCTATGCTGTTCCGTTCATCATAAATAACTACCGATTACGTTCTGATGTTGATACAGTATTGAAAAAAATAATACGTTCATTTCATCTACCTCCGTCTCTAT
>NC_087207.1:44138690-44143690 GCF_015104395.2 Macrobrachium nipponense
AAGCAGCTTCATTTTTAATTTCAGCTAAATATTCACTATTTTCGTCCCTTACTTCTTTTGCAATACCTTTTTTCCACTTTCTGATTTTCTGGAACAAGATCCTTCTGTCTCTTGGTATGCATGACTGATGTTTACTTTTCTTCTTCGGTATATATTTTTCCACAATTTTCTCTAATATTTTTTTATAGTATCTCTGTATTTACCCTTATGGTCATCACTTACGAAAATGTTATCCCAATCTTTGTTTAATTCTCCATTTATTTCTGACCATTTTATATTTTTACTGTGGAAGTTGTATTATCCATATCCTTCCCACTCTTTCATTTCTTGCTTGTCTCTGTTTTCACTTGCTTTGGAATGGACTGTTAATTCTATGACATTATGGTCTGAAATCGCGCATTATAAACTATTATTTCTTTAACATAATTCACCTCGTTCACAAATACTAGGTCTAAAGTATTTCCTTTCTTGTTGGAAGGTGATTTATTTGTTGAATGTGGTATTCTAGTAGCATATCTAATAGCTTTTCGAATTGCCTCTTATCTTCTGCACTACTATTACTCTTTTTATATGTATAAATACAACCACAATTTCCTATTCGTTCTTTCCAGTCTACGAAAGGAAAGTTAAAGTCTCTAGATAAGAGAATAGACCAATCCTTGTGATTTCTACATATATCATCCAATTTTTCTATTATTATGTCAAACTCTTTAGTATTAGGGGGTCTATATATTACTACTGTTCATTAATTTTTCAGATTCAAATTCTACCGCTATTAGTTCACATTCTGAGTTATTATATTTCTCATATATTTTTCCTTGTTTTTTTGTCTTTCCTATATATTGGGAGCAGACTGAGCGCTGGTGTGTTTGTTCGTCACGTTAATAACAAAACGAAAGAAGAGTAAAAAAATCCGATTCAAAAACATTATGTCCAATCAACTTTAAAAGATGAAGCGATTAATATCTGTCACATTCTTTTATGGAAATATTCCACACTGTTACAGCCAGACGCCGTTACTAACGTTGAATACCTCGTGATTTGGTTTCGTTCGCTGTACTTCAGCACATCGCATCGCCTGATTTATTGGAGGTCAAATATCGTCTAATATAAAATAGGTCAATTACAAAAAACTAAATAATATCGCAAAAATTTTGTTACATGATTACCTCTTCATGAAAGTCATTTGTCAAAATGAAACGGAATAATGTAGATGAGGAAAACACATGCAAAGTTGATTTATATAGATATTTTTTTGGTATATTTTGACGTTGAATAGTCGTTAACTATTCTGAGATCAGTCGGAAGACTACTTTTCTACATAGACTCTTTGTCCTTATTTCTGAGTAATGGGTATGCAATAAATGGATATTCCCGCCCCTCACACAATTTAATTTAAATCAACCATTCAGTTCCATCGCAGCTTGTCATGCTGGTAAGAGTTTCTCTTTATAAAACAAAACATTCATGTTCCATTGGTTTTTCTCAGAGAAGATTTATTCTTTTGAAATAAATATTCTTCTAATAACAAATGAAATAGAGCGCAATGTGAAAGTACAGGTAAATCATGATCATACATTTCCAAATATGAGATTTTTATTTTATTGTATGAATTTCCATTTGGTTTTATGCAAAATCATGACGTCACTATAAATGCTACAAAACAAAGACGCCATTACCACTTATAGAAACGGAGATAGATGAAATGAACGTATCATTTCTTTCAGTATTGTTTCAACATCAGAAAGTAATCGGCAAATATTTATGATGAACGGAACAGCATAGCTCCTTATGTGCTTGACAAATGAGTCTCACGTCTTTACGGCATAATTATGACTCGTGTGATCTGTGCATCTCTTACAAGTCATTAATTTTCATTCTCAGGGAAATCAGCCATTGGAGATTAATACCACAAGAGGGTTGGTTGGTGGTTCATGCAGCAGCAGGTAAAGGAAGGAGAGGAAAAGGAACTGGCCCCATCCTGTTATGGTTCTTGCCATCCTTTAGATCACAAAACGCGAGCTAAATAAAAGCAAATGGAAAAGGAAAATGGATGGTTATGAGAGCAACCAGGAAAAGAAAATATCGCGACGAAAGAGGTTTCCTTTGTATTTGAATCATTCCAAGGCAGTCGCAGAGTTTTAGGAGGCGTCTGAATAGAAAGGGCAATAAATCACAAACAAGGTCAGAGAGGTTAACCGAGTGAGTTACTTCCGGCCTCTGAGAAGAGCATCTGTAAATTAATGAGTCTATTGGATATAAGTGATACTTCCTCAGCAGGGTATAGAAAACAGACAGACAAACAGACAAGTATCACACAAGCAGAAACGTATAGAAGTTGAAATAAAAACAAACGGGAAGATTAACAGCATCAAAAAAAAACCACTGCTTGCATCTTCCCCAGACATTCGAAGCAACTTGTTGGTCTTCAAAGAAGTAAATATGTTAATTTTCCACTTTAGGTTCGTTCTTTTGTTTCGGAGCAAACTTTGCCTTCTCTTGCGTGATATTGTTGTTTATTTACATTTGTATATTGACATGAAGTCATCTTCAACTGGTCGTGATCTTGAGTAAGAATTCCTTCTTGAAACACTATGGGAGCTCTGCAGCACCGCTTACCTTGTCTGCTTACGAAGAGAATGTTTCTGTAACAGATACATCGGCTTTGTATTTTTTTGTGAGTCCACATGTCTTGTTCTTTTTTTTTATTCCTCTCTGTTATTTTCTTGTTATTTTATCTCTCTAGCGAACGATGACCAACAGTGCGGAAGCAGTACAAAATTATGATAAAACATAAAAGCAACCAGACTTCAAGAGGAATATCTGAGGCTCCGCCAACAGACACCCTTCTCCCCCGCCCCTTCCCCACCTCTCTCTCTCTCCTCTCTCTCTCTCTCTGTATGCGTATGAGTGTATGCTTGGCAATGCATCAGTAATTACCTAAATGAAAATTACAAAGAAGAATTTCTTTTACGAGAGGTCATGATCTATTAAAGACCAAGTGGCCTTTGCGTCAAAATGACTTGTGGATCTGGTCAGTGATTTATTAACTTAGTTTTTTGGAGAATTTGTTGTAACAAAGCAGCGGTGGAGCTGTCCAATTTTCTCGACGGGCGGTCCGAGGAGCAAGCTGGCATAAGATCAACTTAATCTCAACTACATGGAGATAAGAAAAAAAAAAAAGCCTCAGATTAGTTTTGGAACGTTAAATAATGAACAAGGATGAGGCCGAGATACAGGAAGGTCAAAAGGATCGAGATTGGAAAAGAAGCATTTTTTTTTCAAGTGAATAGCACCACCAGGACAAACTTAGGTCATATTTCCTATCTAGTAAAGAGTAATGATCTAATGTTATCATTTATGACCGAATTTGATATAAATATTCACATTTAGCATACCTTCATATGGAACAAACTTGAAATGCTTTTAACAGTCAAAGGCTGTCTCCAAACAATAGCATACCGAGATGAACAGAGAGAGTTAATAAATAGCAGAAAACTGGAAAAATATCGCTAAAAGAGGTAAATCGGCAAAATATTAAACATCGAAACATAAAGGTTACACAATTGTGTACTTTTAAGTATTATTGCAACCTAATTGAAACTTATAATGTTATTAATATTAAAAAAAAAGAACCTTCCACATTTTAGTAGTAAAATACAAGTATGTATATATATGTGTATGTATGTATGTATGGGCGTCAGTAATCAGTTTACTCAATTGAAACCGGCGTCTGTATTTAGGAATGGTGTGAGGTTCCTAAAAAAAAAAAGCTCACCATAAACCCTATTGTAACAAGAAAAAAAGTAAATAAACGAACCGTCGCTTCTTTGGCGAAATGGAGTTTTCTGTACATCGTATAATGCTGTATGAAACTCTCAGCCAGGGCGCTATGTTGGCCTGTTGTTGTTACCTATAGCGGTGCCAGACGCGCGATCGTGGCTAACTTTACGCTTAAATACAATAAAAACTACTGAGGCAAAAGGCCTGCAACTTGGTATGTTTAATGATTGGATTGAAGGGTGGATGATCAATATACCAATTTGCAGCCCTCTAGCCTCATTGGTTTTCGAGATCTGAGGGTGGACAGAAAAAGTGCGGACGGACAGACAAAGTCATCTCAATAGTTTTCTTTTCCAGAAAACTTAAACGGAAACTAAAGGAAAACATCGGAGGAAATATCATAACGAAAAACAGACATGAGATAAAAGGGTCGCAAAGGATTTTCTGTTCTCGATTTAGGACGAAAAGCAAATGTACAATTCCCGGAACAAATATAACAGTACAATTAGAATAGAAAGCAGTGTGATTAATCACGTATTTTTAATAAGTAGGGCGTGCAACTGTATTTCCAAAATTCATTGTATTTTCATTGATCATCTGTCAATTTACATACAGTGATTAGTCTACTTAACTTCGTCACAGTATCATCACATCGCAATTCGTGATAAAAAAGGTACATCATTAATTTTGTTGGAGAATTTAAACTCCTCTTTCGCATTAATGCAGACTTATTGGAACTTGCAACCTCGTACGAAAAGACAATGCAGTCGGTTTGTCATCTAAGTTTTCAATAAACATTTTTCTTTTTGTACGAATGCTTTCATTAAACTCATGATCTTGAGTAAATAATGGATTTTAACTATGTTTCACGTTTTATTAATGTAATGATAGCTATAAGAAATAATAGTAGACAGGGTTGCGTAAAAACAGAGAGAGAGACAGAACAATCAAAGTACAGTGAATAATGAGAAAGAGAAAGAGAAGGAGAAAGAATAATCAGAGTATGTACAGTGAACCATAACACCATCGGTATTAAAATCTTAAGACCGTCATAAAATCTTACTCAGCTTCTATCGAGAACGCAGCTCCACCTCCAGGAGGAGGATATTAACATGTTAAATTATTGACTCCCGCCTGGAAAAGGAGGGAAAATTAACATGTTAACCGCCACCTAAAAGGAGATGGGGACAAAATAAGAAAAGACCGCTCCACGAATC
>NC_087207.1:44148690-44153690 GCF_015104395.2 Macrobrachium nipponense
TCGGTGATTCTTTCCTCCAGGAAAATCTTGTGTGAGAGAGGGAAGGGGTCCGATTGCAGAGTCCATCTCCCGTAATCCGTACATTTTTGGTAGTACTTGTTCTTTGAGGCATTCTTCTAAAAGTGTTTTTTGGTTTTTCAGCCGGTGTAGTTTGATCAGTTCTTTTTCAAACTTGCGAAAAATTGGCTTGACTTCTGGAAGTGAGTGAAGAATCCTGGAAAGGCGGTTGAATTCCATAATGGGCTTAAATGCTGGTAAAAATGTTCTGTAACAACAGAGTTCCATCTAATAAAAAGGAGCCCATAAAAACACCAAAATAGAGAAAAAGTACTATATTTCAGAGACTGCTGTCTCCCTCTTCAGGTAGATGAATGAGAAAAGTTCACAGAAAAGGTGGTATTTATACCAAGAGGTCCATCCACAACAAGCCATTTTTAAGTCAACCCCGCTGATAATCTTCCTCTAATCTTCTTAAGGGTTGGTTGAATGAAGACGTTGTCGATCGTGTCCGAAATCCATCCTCCTTTTGAGATGTTTCATTACCTGCCTCTCTTTTTATTAAGGCCGATTCCATCATTTGACTCTTGTACCGGCAGTTGCTGCTATAAATTACACGTGACAAATTCCAGTTTATTCTATGGTTATGTTCATTTATATGGTTGAAAATAGCCGAGTTCTGTTGTCCATACCTAACTGACTTTCGTTGTTGTATTAATCTCTGGGAAGGGATTTACCTGTAAATCCGATGTAAGATTGGTCACAGTCCTGGCATGGGATTTCGTATACCCCAGAGTCCCTTTGGAGATGTCTTTTTGTTGGACGTTAATCATGGGATTTGGCTAAGGTGTTTGGGTAAGTAAATACAAAAGGGTTCGATTTTCCGAGGGGGTTGGTTATTCTCTTAATCGTGTCCATGGTGGGGGAATTACTATTTTATGGATGTTGGGTGTATCTCTGGTCTTGTCTTTAGGGGGTCGGTAGAAAATTACGTTAGCTTGTGAATTGCTTTCTCAATTATATGGTCAGGATATTTTAAAGACGAAAGTTGCTTGCGAATTAGTTCAAATTCTTTTTCAGGAGTTCTGGGGAACAAATTCGTAAGGCTCTTAAGAACAAGTTACTAGCTACACCTATTTTGATAGAAATGTCATGATAGCTAAAGTAGTGAATGTATGAAAGTGAGAACGTTGGTTTTCTGTATATGGTAAATTTGTATTCTGACGTATCTCTGATTATTAAAACATCAAGAAAAGGAATTTTGTTGTCTGTTTCCCATTCAACTTTAAATTTGATGCTGGGCACTAATGTGTTTAATTTCGAGAGGAATTCATTGAAATTGCCCCACCTATTATCCCAAAATGTTAGGATATCATCCACGTATCTCATCCACAGCATGTTTTGGGTTTTGGGTTTTATTGCATTTATTACTGTAGTTTCAAAGTATTCCATGTACAGATTGGCTAGAACAGAACTTAAAGGACTACCCATACTACACCCGAATTTTTGCTTGTAGAATGATTCCCCGAATGAAAATACGTTATTAGATGCACATAATTCAACTAGCTTTATTATTTTGTCAAGCGCCAATGGGAAATGATCTGAATAGGGGGATAATTTTACCCTTAAAAACTGAAGAACGTCCTGTACTGGTACTTTAGTGAACAAGGAATCTACATCAAGGCTTAAAAGTTTTATGTTGTGAAGTGGTATATGTGCTTCTCTGAATTTGTGACAAAAATCTTCCGAATGTTTAATGTGACTGGAGAAAAAGTGCCTAAAAAAGGGGAAAGGAGGCCAGCTAACCATTTAGAAATTTTGTAATTGAAAGCACCGGCACATGAAACGATGGGTCTGAATGGAAGATTGTCTTTGTGAGTTTTGGGAAGGCCATAAAAATAGGGTAATTTTAGGATTAATTACTTTAAACTTTCTCTAATAGTTCAATACTCTTTTTTGTCTTTGCCATTAATCTTACTTTCCGAAAAAATTCTGTGGGGAACGTTTTGGATGGGGATTTTTCGTCAGTTTTTTTCGTATGTGTTTGTGTCGCTAAGGAGCTGGTTGATTTTGTCAAGGTAGAAGTCTTTGTCCATTATTACGATTTTGCCGTCTTTGTCGGATCTACTTATTATAACACTAATTTTTTTAGCGAGTGGATGGCTATCATGAATCTGCGGGGAACAGGATATTTCTTATGTAAGTCCAGTTAAAGCATTTAGTAACACTCCTTTTAAACATATCTCTTCACAGTTGTAGTTTTTGTCAGATATGAATTTATCAAAAGCCACTATGAAGTCTAGGTTGTTTTTTTGCGGTCTGGCATAAGGGCAAAGGATAAGCCTAAATTTAAAACTAAATGTTGATTTACAGTAAGGGGAAGGGGGGTGTTGGATAAGTTTAAAACTTTTGTCTTGTTGCTCAAGATTATTCCATGCACTATTGTCTATTAGGTTATTTAACTTGCGTAGAAGTCTGTTGGAATGAGTCACGCTATTATAGGCAGCAATGTCTGAACAGAGATACACCCAACAATAAAATAATAATTCCCCACCTGGACACGATTAAGAGAAATAACCAACCCCCTCGGAAAATCGAACCCTTTTGTATTTACTTACCCAAACACCTTAGCCAAAATCCTGAATTACGTCCAACAAAAGACATCTCCAAAGGACTCTGGGTATACGAAATCCCATGCCAGGACTGTGGACCAATCTTACATCGATTTACGGTAATCCCTTCCCCAGAGATTAATACAACACAAACGGTCAGTTAGGTATGGACAACAGAACTCGGCTATTTTCAACCATATAATGAACATAACCATAGAAATAAAACTGGAATTTGTCACGTGTAATTTATAGCAGCAACTGCCGGTACAAGAGTCAAATGATGGAATCGGCCTTAATAAAAGAGAGGCAGGTAATGAAACTCTCAAAAGGAGGATGGATTTCGGACCATCGATCGACAACGTCTTCATTCAACCAACCCTTAAGAAGATTAGAGGAAGATATCAGCGGGGGTGACTTAAAATGGCTTGTTTGTGGATGGACCTCTTGGTATAAATACACCTTTTCTGTGAACTTTTCTCATTCTTTATCTACCTGAAAGAGGGAGACAGCAGTCTCTTAAATCTAGTACTTTTTCTCTATTTTGGTGTTTTTTATGGGCTCCTTTATTAGATGGAAAACTCTGTTGTTACAGAACATTTTTTACCAGTCATTTTAAGCCCATTATGGAATTCAACCGCCCTTTCCAGGATTCTTCACGTCACTCCAGAAGTCAAGCAATTTTTCGCAAGTTTGAAAAAGAACTGATCAAACTACACCGGCTGAAAACCAAAAACACTTTTTAGAAGAATGCCTCAAGAACAAGTACTACACAAAAATGTACGGATTCGGGAGATGGACTCTGCAATCGGACCCCTTCCCTCTCTCACCAACAATTTTCCTGGAGGAAAGAATCACCGATACGAAAAACGCATCTTCGTACTACGCAGAGTGATATATGGAACCCAGTCTAATCTTCGCCTCCTCACTACGGACACATATACAGTATCTGATTTCATTCTGTTCAGACATTGCTGCCTATAATAGCGTGACTCATTCCAACAGACTTCTACGCAAGTTAAATAACCTAATAGACAATAGTGCATGGAATAATCTTGAGCAACAAGACAAAGTTTTAAACTTATCCAACACCCCCCTTACTGTAAATCAACATTTAGTTTTAAATTTAGGCTATCCTTTGCCCTTATGCCAGACCGCAAAAACAACAACTAGACTTCATATGTGCTTTTGATAAATTCATATCTGACAAAAACTACAACCGTGAAGAGATATTGGTTTAAAAGGGTGTTACTAAATGCTTTAACTGACTTACATAGAAATATCCTGTTCCCCGCAGATTCATGATAGCCATCCACTCGCTAAAAAAGTTAGATGTTTATAATAAGTAGATCCGACAAAGACGGCAAAATCGTAATAATGGACAAAGACTTCTACCTTGACAAAAATCAACCAGCTCCTTAGCGACACAAAACACATACGAAAAACTGACGAAAAATCCCCTCCAAAACGTTCCCACAGAATTTTTTCGGAAAGTAAGATTAATTGGGCAAAGACAAAAAAGAGTATTGAACTATTAGAGAAATTTAAAGTAATTAATCCTAAATTACCCTATTTTTATGGCCTTCCCAAAACTCACAAAGACAATCTTCCATTCAGACCCATCGTTTCATGTGCCGGTGCTTTCAATTACAAAATTTCTAAATGGTTAGCTGGCCTCCTTTCCCCTTTTTTAGGCACTTTTTCTCCCAGTCACATTAAACATTCGGAGATTTTTGTCACAAATTCAGAGAAGCACATATACCACTTCACAACATAAAACTTTTAGCCTTGATGTAGATTCCTTGTTCACTAAAGTACCAGTACAGGACGTTCTTCAGTTTTTAAGGGTAAAATTATCCCCCTATTCAGATCATTTCCCATTGGCGCTTGACAAAATAATAAAGCTAGTTGAATTATGTGCATCTAATAACGTATTTTCATTCGGGGAATCATTCTACAAGCAAAAATTCGGGTGTAGTATGGGTAGTCCTTTAAGTTCTGTTCTAGCCAATCTGTACATGGAATACTTTGAAAACTACAGTAATAAATGCAATAAAACAAAACCCAAAAACATGCTGTGGGATGAGATACGTGGATGATATCCTAACATTTTGGGATAATAGGTGGGGCAATTTCAATGAATTCCTCTCGAAATTAAACACATTAGTGCCCAGCATCAAATTTAAAGTTGAATGGGAAACAGACAACAAAATTCCTTTTCTTGATGTTTTAATAATCAGAGATACGTCAGAATACAAATTTACCATATACAGAAAAACCAACGTTCTCACTTTCATACATTCACTACTTTAGCTATCATGACATTTCTATCAAAATAGTGTAGCTAGTAACTTGTTCTTAAGAGCCTTACGAATTTGTTCCCCAGAACTCTCC
>NC_087207.1:44158690-44173690 GCF_015104395.2 Macrobrachium nipponense
TATTATTATTATTATTATTGAAAAAGAAACCCACAAAATCACTTTGTAACTTGTTTATTCTAAGTATTTACATTTAGTTACTACACACTCGAGTACTTTCAGGCCCTATCCATGGCCCATTTTCAAGAGATGTTTGGGATGTTAGCCTGGGTCAAGGCCCAGCAGTCTTCTGGAACTTCTTCTCGTTGAGCTGTCATTTATGTGATGGCTGTTTCTGGTTTCCTTGAGAGTTCCCAATCTCCTCTTGTCGCTCTGATATCCTGAGCTGATGGGTCAATGGGATTAATCCTTGAGAGGTAAGGGTGTGGTCCACAAAAGTCTGTTGGGCAGGAAACCTAATCTCCAGGTCAGCAGGGTCAATCTTAGCTTCTTTTAATATCAAAGCTCGGCTTATGAGATCTTCTGAGGTAAAACCTTTGTTTCCTTCTATTACTTTATTCTCTGATGAATGCACCTTCTACTACCCTCTTGCGACTAATTTTGTTGCTTTTGTATATAAGCCTACAGTTTTCGAAATCCATCCTATGGTCATTTTCCCAACAATGCCTAGCTATAGCACTCCCCTGAGAGTTAAGTTGTAGTAAAAATAAATTGGAAGGGGAAGACAGTAATACAGATGAAGTAGCGGGGGGGCGGGGGTATACATAATCAGTTGCTAACAATTGTGGAGACAGATATGTGTGGGGGAATCAGGTAGGGGAATAAGGACTGGAGTCCAAGAACATAGAAGGACATTACAACTTAACTCTCAGGGGAGTGCTATAGCTAGGCATTGTTGGGAAAATGACCATAGGATGGATTTCGAAAACAGTAGGCATATATACAAAAGCTACAAAATTAGTCATAGGAGGGTAGTAAAAGGTGTAAAGTAATAGAAGGAAACAAAGGTTTTACCTCAAAAGATCTCATAAGCCGAGCTTTGATATTAAAAGAAGCTAAGAATGACCCTGCTGACCTGGAGATTAGGTTTCCTGCCCAACAGACTTTTGGTGACCACACCCTTACCTCAAGGATTAATCCCATTGACCATCAGCTCAGGATATCAGATCGACAAGAGGAGATTGGCAACTCTCAAGGGAAACCAGAACAGCCATCACATAAATGACAGCTCAACGAGAAGTTCCAGAAGACTGCTGGGCTTGACCAGGCTAACATCCCAAACATCTCTTGAAAATGGGCCACAGATAGGGCCTGAAAGTACTCGAGTGTGTAGTAAACTAAATGTAAGTACTTAAAAGTAAACAAGTTACAAGTGATTTTGTGGGTTTTTCTTTTTCAATCTCAGAAGAAAACTGAAAGAAGTTTTCGTTTGGTTCATTATTATTATTATTATTTTTTTTTTTTATTTTTTTTCTTTTTTGCTCTATCACAGTCCTCCAATTCGACTAGGTGGTATTTATAGTGTGGGGTTCCGGGTTGCATCCTGCCTCCTTAGGAGTCCATCACTTTTCTTACTATGTGTGCCGTTTCTAGATCACCCCTCTTCTGCATTATCCTGGAGCTACTTCAGCCTCTAGTTTTTCTAGATTCCTTTTCAGGGATCTTGGGATCGTGCCTAGTGCTCCTATGATTATGGGTACGATTTCCACTGGCATATCCCATATCCTTCTTATTTCTATTTCAGATCTTGATACTTATCCATTTTTTTTCCCTCTCTTTCTCTTCAACTCTGGTGTCCCATGGTATTGCGACATCAATGAGTGATACTTTCTTCTTGACTTTGTCAATCAACGTCACGTCTGGTCCTGTTTGCACGTATCACCCTATCCGTTCTGATACCATAGTCCCAGAGGATCTTTGCCTGATCGTTTTCTATCACTCCTTCAGGTTGGTGCTCGTACACTTATTACTGCAAGGTAGCTGATGTTTCTTGCACAGGCTCCAGTGGAGGGCTTTTGCCACTGAATCATGCCTCTTTTTGTACTGGTTCTGTGCAAGTGCCGGGCATTCACTTGCTATGTGGTTTATGGTTTCATTTTTCGTATTGCACTTCCTACATATGGGAGAGATGTTATTTCCGTCTATCGTTCTTTGAACATATCTGGTTCTTAGGGCCTGATCTTGTGCCGCTGTTATCATTCCTTCAGTTTCCTTATTTAGCTCTCCCCTCTGTAGCCATTGCATGTGTCATCGCTGGCTAGTTCTTTAGTCTGTCTCATATATTGTCCGTGCATTGGTTTGTTGTGCCAGTCCTCTGTTCTGTCTGTCTTTCTCCTGTCTCTGTATATTTCTGGGTCTTCATCTACTTTTATTAGTCCCTCTTCCCATGCACTCTTGAGCCACTCGTCTTCACTGGTTTTCAGATATTGCACCCCAGTGCTCTGTTTTCGATGTTGACCCAGTCCTCTATACTTAGTAGTCCTCTCCCTCCTTCCTTTCGTGTTATGTATAGTCTGTCCGTATTTGCTCTTGGGTGTAGTGCTTTGTGTATTGTCATAGTTTCCTGGTTTTCTGATCTATGCTGCGGAGTTCTGCCTTCGTCCATTCCACTATTCCTGCGCTGTATCTGATTACTGCACTGCCCATGTGTTTATGGCTTTTTATCATATTTCCGGCGTTTGAGTTTTGACTTGAGTATCGCCTTGAGTCTCTGCATATATTCTTTCCTGATCGTGTCCTTCATCTCTTGGTGTTTTATATCCCCTCCTTCCATTATTCCCTGTATTTGTATCCTTTCTCATCTATGTGTTTGATGTTGCTCCCATCTGGTAGCTTTATCCCTTCAGTTCTCGTTACTTTGCCTTTTTGTATGTTGACTAAGGCGCATTTTTCTATTCCAAACTCCATCCTGATGTCCCCAGATACAATCCTTACAGTCTGGATTAGGGTATCTATTTCCTTGATGCTCTTACCATACAGCTTGATGTCGTCCATGAACATCAGATGGTTGATTCTGTTGCCTCTTTTCTTGATTTGGTACCCGGCATCCATCTTCTGTAGTACTTTTGTCATGGGAATCATGGCTACTACGAAGAGTAGTGGGGACAGTGATCGCCCTGGAAGATCCCTCTCCTGATATTAACCCTCTGCTAGTCTTATTCCAGAGCTTGTAAGTATTGTATTCCAGTTGTGCTTGTATTTTTGAGAACTGATGGTGTTTTCCCTCTGCCCCATATATTTTCAGGCATTCTATTAGCCATGTGTGTGGTATCATGTCGAAGGCTTTCTTATAGTCTATCCATGCCATGCTTAGGTTGGTTTTCCTTCTCCTACTGTTCTTCATTACCATTTTGTCTATGAGGAGCTGGTCTTTTGTGCCCCTACACTTCCTTCTGCAGCCTTTCTGTTGGTGGGGGATGGTGTTTGTCTCCTCTAGGTAGTTGTATAGCCTTTCACTGATGATACCTGTTAGTAACTTCCATATTGGTAGGCAGGTGATAGGCCTGTAGTTACTGGCTATATTCCCTTACTCTTGTCTTTTTGTACTAAGGATGTTCTTCCTGTGGTCATCCATTTGGGTGCTTGGTGATTTGAGATACAATGCTGTGGAGTTGTTCTGCTATTCGTGGGTGTAGGGCCTTGAAGTTTTTGAGCCAGTATCCATGGACTTTATCGGGACCTGGGGCTTTCCAGTTTGGCATTTTCTTTAGTTGGTGTCTGACTGTGTCTGTCGTGATCTCTGTGAATCTTTGTTTTAATTCTCCCTGTTTCTTCTTCTTGACTTCCTGGAGCCATGTTGCATGTTTGTTGTGTTATTATTATTATTATTATTATTATTATTATTATTATTATTATTATTATTATTATTATTATTATTATTATTATTATTATCATACATGATAAGCAAAACATTTTACGGGATAAGGCATAGACCATGAAATTCTTTCACAGGTAGAATGACCTCGAATGACTGATTTATACGACGCTCAGTAAAATTATGTTTTGACTTATTTTCATCACTAAGATACGTAGTGAAAAGACGGACAAAACTCAACGGAATAAAAATGAATAAATGAATAAATAAATAAAATAAATAAATAAATAAATAAATAAATAAAGGGAAGACGAGGGACGACAGCAAAAATAACAACAACAACTATGAAACGTCTAAAAGTGTCAGGAATTTTCCTCGGCTGCTTCATCGGCAGCCCTGCCACTCTTGTCGTTCTAATTAAGTGATCAAATGATTGATTGATTGATTGGCTGATTGTAAGTTATAATTATAGCATCACATCGAGTTAAGAGAGATGATACAGAGAGGCAGATCAGTGAGTCTGAGGACAACTCATGTTTGGTATAAATGAAACGAATGAAGGCTCCTAGTGTTTACTACCGTTGTACAAATTAATATCTTTTGGGTATTAGGTACAGTATATTCGCTAGGAGACGTCATAGGCTAAAAATAATAAAAAATAAAGGAACATTTTGCAATTATGCAACCTGTGTTAGCAGAACCTTCATTTCAATCGTACTTCAAAGCTTGATTGTTTTAATCTTCAAATATTTCCATTATAAAGTCCAAAAAGGATTTTAATCTTACGAAAAATGTAAAGAACGTACAGAGAATAAAACTATCCCCTGGGTGGCATCAACAAACCAGATTTCCATGTAGTCAAATGTAGAGCCCTTTCTACAAAGGTCGCAGAAATACAGCGATATTTGATGATTTAGCGTCACTACTTATCTCGCCTTGTAGTAGAGGTGGAAAATATTTTTGCGTTATGAATGGTAACGAAAAAGAGGAGCTTTCCAGCCCAAACAGACAAATGACAAAATGGTTCTTGATAAAGAGTTGATTTTGTGTCCTTTTACTACGTTTCTCATTATGTGATATTGCATCATGCTGGTTAATTCTGCGCTTCTTTATTGACGGTAGGTCATTTCTCTGTTCTAACTGGAATCGTTTTTTAGGAAAAGAACGTAATTTATTTACATAGAGCAAAGGCGAAGACAAATTCTTTACATCACTGGAACATGACTGAATATGCAAATTAAAGGGATATGAAGCAGACTGGTCCATAAAATAATAAAGAAATACAGTTTAGTAGTTTCCTGAACGGAGAGAAAGAATATTAAAAATTCAAGCGTAGTAATCCAGTTGATTTGACGATGATTTAAATCCTGGCTCCGAGAAATAAGACTTTTTATTCTCCCGGGATAGAGAGAGAGAGAAGAGGAAGACTGATTAGAACGGGCCCTAGATGAGAGAGGGGAGAGAGAGAGAGAGAGGTAGCGAGAGAGAGAGAGAGAGAGAGTTAAGGGCGCGTGTATAACATGAAAAATTTATAGTTTAAACTCAATCACTGATCGACTAAACCGATTGCCACCAAAAAACATATTGCTGATCAATTTTCATTTTTGATATCGAGAGTAATAGAAATGTTGCTGTTAGCTTTTATACGAGATTAGTGAATAATACATAACAGTATATGATTCTTTATCCGTAGGCTCATAGCTAGGGTGCTTTTATCATACAGTAATAGCAGGATAAAAATACCATCGCTCTTCATTCATAAATATGGATAATTGGTCAGAAACGCTGGCAATGGGTTGGACGACGGCCGCAGAATATCTTCATTTTACATAGAAAAGTGAATGGATATATATAGCGTTCATTTTATTAAAAAAATAATGTTCTAGTGCGTATCAAGAATGACGCAATATTTTTGTTTTTTAAGTCAAGGAAATTCCTGCAAGGGAAAATCTTGATCTAACGATGTATATATATATATATATATAAATATATATATATATATATATATATATATATATATATATATATATATATATATATATATATATATATATATATATATATATATATAATCATGAAAACATATTTTTTTCATAGTAAAGTTCAGTAATGGGATTCATCAGCACTTTTTTCCATTCTTTCATAATTTTCATCAAAACATATTTTCCTGCCATTACTTTATGATAAAAGCTCCCTAACTATGAGATATGCAAAGATTGATGTACTGTAGTGTGTTATTGTTACGGACCGAGATCCGCTCAGGTTCTTTATTATAATAAACAAAAAGGATTCAACACCAACAATTGAAACTCGGGATACGAATATAGAAAGAAACTCGAACAGAACAGAAGTTTATTAACAAGCTTATTAACAAAGATAAATGCAGAATGGTTTCTCCTTTTTGCATAACAAAATTAAAACTGACAATATGTAAAATGGGGAAACAGTGGGGTGATGAAATATTTGCTGGCCAGTTTTGCAGCTGTCGAAAATCAGTGCTCGAAGCGAGGCCTTCACTAAAGGGGACAGCAGAAAACTTCAAGATGGCTTCTTGACTTTGTACTGCAGAAAGAAATGTCTTAGTCTTGAAACTTGAAGGGCAGGTTACTCCTCAAAACTACTCTATTGTGTGTCCTATTCCTCTCTTATCCTTCATCTCTTCCTTAGTCTCTTATCTCTGGTGATCCCTCTGATGATCCTCTCTACTTCCTCAGTCATATATATATATATATATATATATATATATATATATATATATATATATATATATATATATATATATATATATACGGCGATCTGGGGCCAGGGTGAAAAGGGCAGAGCTTAACCAGCGAACGTCATCGCCTCCCGACAGGAACTTTTTAGAAGGATCTAGATGAAAAGTTACATCATAATGCGCGGCGTTTCTAGCGATGGGCGTGTACTAGAGTTCCACACACACTGGGGATTCTCGAACAATTATGAGAACAGATGCCTCCAACACGTGGGCGAATGCCTCCTTGCTGCAGACCTACTCGAAGAACATGCATTTTTCTTTCATTTAATAAATGTTACTCCGCTATAGAGTGATTACCATGACACGTCCCCCCCCCCCCCCCCTAAAAAAAAAATAATGAAATCAACTGATTTTATCTTTTTAAAGAAACAAGAATCAAACATCAGGGGAACAATTCTGCATAAAGCTTTACCTCAGTTAAACAGGCACACTTTACAATTCATTCACCCTACCGTGCAAACACAGAAAACGGTCACCAGGCTGCTCATTCTAAAAAAATCTCAAGAGGCTACCGTCTATAACATTATCCTTTCCCTTAATTTTCCTTTTCTAACCTCGGATTAAACTTCGAAATTCTTGAGCACCTGGGAGCTTTTCTCAAAAACTAATTTGTTTCTGTAACACTGTTGACGGGCATGGGCAGTGGCAACGGCACGGGGCGTTCGTTATAATTCTTGAGCAAGTTTACATGCAGCCACTTTGCTCTACGGTTACCCATATCAGTTAAATAATTTAGATTTCCCCTCTTTTCTAAAATTGAAAAAGGACCTTCGAACTTATAAGATAAAGAGGGAATTTCTTTCTTGACTAATACTAAAACTTTATCTCCCATACAGAAACCTCTCTCTTTCGCTCTAAGATCATGCTTCCTTTTAGTTTCCCTTTGACTTTCAATTCGTTCGCCTTCGCTAGTTGCCAAGCATCTCTTAAATTGTTTTTATACACTCTAGATTAGCTATGTAGTCTTCTCTACCTTCTTTGAGCATTAAATTACATTTTAACATTTCCAAAGGACCTTTAGCGGTGCGACCGAAAACCAGCTCGAAAGGACTAAATCCTGTAGTGTCAGTTGGTGCCAACCGTAAAGCTAACAGAACAAATGGTAACTTTTCTTCCCAGTCATGTTCAAAGTTATTACACACTTTTCGTAAACAACTCTTTACAGTTTGGTGAAACTGCTCCACAGTGCCTTGTGATTCGGGGTGATAAGGTGTGGAAGTTACGAGATTAATGTCTAACTCTTTCATTCTATCCCTGAAATATTTGGATACAAAATTACCACCATTATCACTCTGTATTAGTAAGAAAGGGCAGACCAAACTTAGAAAAATAATCTAACAAGCATTTAACTACGTTCCTTGCGTTACAGCTTCTTATGGGTATCGCCTCTGGATAGCGAGTTAGCCTATCAATGATTGTTAACAGATATATATTCCCTCCCTTACTTCTGGGCAACGGTCCAACCATATCAATAACTACATTCTCAAAAGGTTCGCATACTGAAGGAATATTACACGACGGAGCTCTGGGAATTACTTGATTCGGTTTCCCAGCAATTTGGCATTCATGACAGCTTAAAAACTACCTCATTACGTCACTCCTCATTTTAGGCCAAAGGTACGCACTACTAATACACCTGAAAGTTTTATTTACTCCCAAATGTCCTTGCTCATCATGCGCTAACTTCAAAACTAGTTCACGAAGCTTCCTAGGAACCACTAATTGTTCGGTGATTTCCTCTTTACTACCTGACGCAGGACGAACATAATGAGACAAAACTTTGTCTTTTAAACAAAACGTTTCCTTACATACGATATCGAGATCATCATCCAGCTCACATTAAAAAATTTGTGTTAGTGTCTCACTAGCTCATCCTAATTCAGAAGGTTAGGGCCCAATTCATCACAGTAGCTATTACTTGATTCCACTACATGGACTACGTTATTCTCGACAGCTACACCTTCCGTTTGGCTATCACTGTCACCACCGATAGAATCAGGTCTCTCAGCCACACTCATGCCAAGATCAACCTCGCCACCTCTATCACACTCGTTCGAATCCAAGAACTCACTCTTGTTCGAATCCCACAAACAAACTATGACCGTAGTCTATGTCTGCATCTAAACCTGACTTAGTTATGACCATCTCAGGCACTGGAATCTCTCTCACCCACAGGTTCACATACTTGGATAAAGCTAAGTCATTACCAACAATAATGTCAACGCCATCAACGGGCAAACTGTCAACAACTGCTAGTTTCACTTCTCCTGACACTACCTGACTTTCCAAGTTCAACTTCAACAAAGGACAAATGACACAAGTGTTCGGAAATCCACCTAACATGACTTTTTCTTCCATGTTTATTTCTGCCCTGTTTGGCACACTCTCTCTCCTAATTAGTGAGACAGCTGCTCCTGTGTCCCGAAGCAAGATTGCTTCTCTCGAATCTACTCCTCCAACAGAGGAAACTACACCTTCTGACAGAAACTCCCCCCAAAATTTCCTAGTTTCTTTGATCCACATCATTCCTACTTGACGAAACGGTTAAGCAGAGACACTGGTTTCTTAACATTCTTCCTTTCTACTGCACAAATTTTCACTGAATGCCCATAGATTTTCTGCATGCATAAAAGGAATAGTCACTTTCACTCACATTGCTATTACTAGAACTGAAACTTTTACTGCTTTGTACTCTACCAGACGAAGAATCATTTCGCTTCTTACTGACACTTAAATTATGAGTCAATCTATATTCGTCTGCTAACCTAGTTGCTCCTGTCAAAAGATACTTCTCATCTGTCTTCTATATAAAGCTTAATCTCAGGGGATACATTATCTTTGAAGTTTTCTAATAATACTAAGTTCTTGAGACCATCATCAAAATCATCAACTTTAGCAGAAGTTGACCAATCACAAAACAGCCTTTTCTAACTTCTTACCATATTTCTACATACATAATATTCTCGTCCTTTCTCAAACTTCTAAATTTCTTACGGTACGCCTCCAGTACTACTGTATGCGCTGAGAACAGTTTCTTTCACGATACCATAATCATCACATTCCTCCTTAGACATGCAACTATGCACAGTAAGTGCCCTACCACGCAAAAACTGACTGTAAATATAGAGTCCACATTTCTTTTAGGAGAACCTACTCTTTCCATTAACTTCTCAAAACACATGAAATATTTCGTTTACTTTCTTCCTCATCAAACTTTGGTACTAATTTTCAGCACTACACTCATACCTAAACCATCAGCTTCATTTTCGTTCTCGCCTGTCTGACTGTTAGAGTACTATGCCTTAAACGAGTGATTTCTAACTCATGCTTACGTTCTTTCTCTCTTCCTTCCTGCTGCATTACCAGCATTTCTCTATCTTGCTGCATTTTCATTGCTTCTCTCTCTTGCTGCATTTTCATTACTTCTTTCTCAGCTGCTCTTTCACCTCTCTCAGCCACTCTTTCATTTCTCTCATATTTTTCTCTTTCTTACCTTTCAACATACTCACAGAGATCATTCCCCTCTAGACCTAGAAGCTTACCCGATTCAATAAACTCTTTCACCATCTCACTTTTTCTGATTCTTTCTATATTCTCCAAGTTTTAATATGTTACGGTGCCAAATATACTAGGTCGCTGTCATGGTAATCGTTCTATATCGAAGTGAAATACATATTAAGGAAATGAAAATGCATTTTCTTCAAGTAGGCCTCCAACATTTGTGCACGGTTGGAGGCGCCTGTTCTCATGATTGTTCTAGAATTGTAAGGTGTGATATGGAACTCAACAGGTGTGAGAAACGCCGCCATTTCTGATGCAACATTTCGTAAAGATTCTTCTAAGATGTTCCGGTCATCTCGGGAGCCTGTAACGTTCGCTGGTAAAGGTCCCTGGCCCCCAGATTACCCTATACCGTATACAACTGACGAAGTAGGAGAGATCAGATCATCAGTTTAAAGACCAGCAGAGAGCCGAGATCAGAGCAGAGATCATCAGTTAGAGACCAGCAGAGAGCAGGGATTAGAGCAGAGATCATCAGAGAGAGATAGAGAAGAAAGAACAGACGAAGGATAAGAGAGGAAAAAGGTGCTCGAGAGTTTGATCGGAAACTGTTCAAGTCGTCGTCAAGGAGTGGACAACTGAGATATTTCGACGTTTGAGCAAGCCTTCAGAGAAGAAACGTTCTACAAGAAATTTCGAGGAGTTCCTGCCCTTCGAGTATGAAGAATAGTCATTGTTTTCTGCAATAACAGAGTCAAGAAGACGTCTGAAATTACAGTTCTCCTTTTGTGAAGCCACCGCTTCAAGCATTGATTTCCGACAGCTGCAAAACTGGCCCAGCAAGTCTTTTCATTACCTCACTGTTTTCCCAGTTCGGCATTGTAAGATTTTAGTTTAGCTATGTAAATAGGAGAAACCATTCTGCCTTTATCTTTGTTAGTAAGCTTGTAAATAAACCTTTGTTCTGTTTGTGTTTCTTTCTATATTCCTATCCCCAGTTTCAACTGTTGGTGTCGAATCCTTTTGTTTTATTCTATTAACGAACCTGGAGTGGACCTTGGGTCCGTATCATTTTGGCGACCTTGCCAGGATATTCGGCACCATAACAGATTGAAACAGGGAGAATATATAAACAACCAGAATGAGTGAGATGGTGAAAGAGTTTATTGAGTCGGGTAAGCTTCTAGGTCTAGAGGGGAATGATCTCCGTGAGTATGTTGAAAGGAAAGAAAGAGAAAAGTAGAGAGAGATGAAAGAGCAGTTGAGAGAGAAGTAATGAAAGCAGGAAGAGAGAGAAATGTTGGTAATAGCAGGCAGGAAGCAAAGGAGAAAGAAAACATATGCATGAGTGGGAAGAAAGAGAGAAAGAATGTTTATGATTGAGCAGGAAGAAAAGAGAGAAAGAACGTATGCATGAGTTAGAAATCGCTAGTTAATGCAAAGTACTCTTAACAGTCAGACAGGCGAGAACGAAAGTGGAGCTGATGGGTTAGGTATGAGTGCAGTGATGAAATTAGTACCAAAGTTTGATGAGGAAGATGTAACGAAATATTTCATGTGTTTTGAGAAGTTAATGGAAAGAGTATGTTCTCCTAAAGAAATGTGGATTTAATATTTACAGTCAGTTTTCAGCGGTAGCGCGCTTACTGTGTATAGTTGTATGTCTAAGGAGGATGTGATGATTATGATATTGTGAAAGAAACTGTTCTTAGCACGTACAGGCTAGTACCGGAGCCGTAACATAAGAAATTTAGAAGTTTGAGAAGGGATGAGAATATTATATATGTAGAATATGGTAAGAAGTTAGAAAGGCTGTTTTCTTGTTTGGTTAACTTCTGCTAAAGTTGAGGATTTGATGGTATAAAGAACTTAGTGTCGTTAGAAACCTTCAAAGATAACATATCCCTGAGATTAAGCTTTATATAGAAGATAGGCGAGAAGTATCTTTTGCAGGAGCAACTAGGTTAGCAGACGAATATAGTTTGGCTCATAACTTAAGTGTCAGTAAGAGGCGAAATGATCCTTCGTCTGGTAGAGTACTAAGCGGTAAAAGGTTTCAGTTCTAGCAATAGCAATGCAAGTGAAAGTGACTTTTCCTGTTATACATGCGGAAAACCTGGTCATACATCTAAGGTTTGTAAGAATAAAGTGGCATCTAGTGGCTCAGAATTAACTTGTTTCCAATGTAATGGGAGGGAAAAGCCGGAACTTTTGTTGGGAAATGGCTAGGAGGGATGGCATTTAGCGAGGAAATTGTGCAGTGTAGAAAGGAAGGATGGTAAGAAACCGGTGTCCTCTAGTTAACCTTTCGTCAAGTAAGAATGATGTGATCAGAGAAACTGGGAAATTTTGGGGTGAATTTCTGAATGAAGGTGTAGTTTCCTTTGTTGGAGGAGTAGATTTGAGAGAAGCAATCTTGCTTCGGGACACAGGAGCTCCTGTCTCACTGATTAGGAGAAAGAGTGTGCCAGACAGGGCAGAAATCAACATGGAAGAAAAAGTCATGTTAGGTGGATTTCCTAACACTTGTGTTCTTTGATCTTTGTTGAAGTTGTGTCAGGTAGTGTCAGGAGAAGTGAAACTATCGGTTGTTGAGAAGTTTGCCTGTTATGGCATTGACATTATTGTCGGTAATGACTTAGCTTTATCTAAGAATGTGAATCCTGTTGTGAGGGATATTTCAGTGTCTGAAATGGTAGTAACTAGGTCAGGTTTAGATACAGACATGGACTACGGTCATAATTTGTTCGTGGATTCGAACAAGTGTGAGTTCGAGGATTCGGACGAGAGTGGGTTCTTGGATTCGAACGAGTGTGGATAGAGGTGGCAAGGTGATCTTGGCATGAGTGTGGCTGAGAGACCTGACTCTATCAGTGACAGTGATAGCCAAAACGGAAGATGTAGCTGTGGAGAGTAACTTAGTTGATATAGTGGAATCAAGTACTACTTACGGCGATGAATTAGGCACTAACCTTTTGAATAAGGATGGAATAGTCAAATTCCCAAAGAGAAGATGAGACACTAACCCGAATTTTTGAATGTGAGCTGGATAATGATCTCGATGATGTGTGTAAAGTAACTTTTTGTTTAAAGGACAAAGTTTTGTGTCGTTATGTTTGGCCTAAGTCAGGTAGTAAAGAGGAAATCACCAAAAAATTATTGGCTCCTAGGAAGCTTCGTGAACTAGTTTTGAAGTTAGCACATGATGAGCAAGGACATTTGGGAGTAAATAAAACTTTCAGGTGTATTAGAAAGGCGTACTTTTGGCCTAAAATGAGGAGTGACGTAATGAGATATATTCTAAGCTGTCTTGAATGCCAAATTGCTTGGAAACCGAATCAAGTAATTCCCAGAGCTCCGTTGTGTAATATTCCTTCAGTAGGCGAACCTTTTGAGAATGTAGTTATCAATATGGTCGGACCGTTGCCTAGAAGTAAGGGAGGGAGTATATATCTGTTGACAATAATTGATAGACTAACTCGCTATCCAGATGAGATAACCCGTAAGAAGCTTGTAAACGCAAGGGTACCATAGTTAAACGATTGTTAGATTATTTTCCTAAGTTTGGTCTGCCTCGTACTATACAGAGTGATAATGGTAGTAATTTTGTATCCAAATATTTCAAGGATAGAATGAAAGAGTTATGCATTAAACTCGTAACTTCCACACCTTATCATCCATCATCAAAAGGCATTGTGAAGCAGTTCACCCAAAGTAAAGAGTGTCTGCGAACTGTTTAGTAATTTGAACATGACTGGGAAGAAAAGTTACCATTTGTTCTGTTAGCTTTAAGGTTGGCACCGAACGACACTACAGGATTTAGTCCTTTCGAGCTGGTTTTCGGTCACACCGCTAAAGGTCCTTTGGAAATGTTGTAATGTAATTTAATGCTTAAAGAGGGTAGAGAAGACTACATAACTAATCTGGAGTATTATAAAAATAATTTAAGAGATGCTTGGCAACTAGAGAAGGAAAACGAGAGTGAAAGTCAAGGGGAAACTAAACGGAAACATGATCTTAGAGCAAAAGAGATAAGGTTCTGTGTGGGAGATAAAGTTTTAGTGCTAGTCCATAAAGAAGGTCCCTCTTTATCTTATAAGTTTCAAGGTCCTTTTTATGTAATCGATATGGGCAAGCATAGAGCAAAGTGGATGCATGTAAACTTGCTTCAGAATTATAACGAACGCCCCGTGCCATGGCCACCGCCCGTGTTCGTAGCTGTAGTAACTATGTCACAGAGAGGAGTTAGTATTGAGAAAAACTCAGAATTGCTTAAGAATTTGGAAGTTCTTGATCAGAGTTCAGAAAAGAAAAAATTATGAAGAAAGGATAATGTTATAGCTGATAGCCTCTCTAGAGATTTTTCTGAACGAGTTGCCTGATGACCGTTTTCTGTTTTGACACGAGTGTTGTGTGAATGGATAAGTGCGAGTGTTTAAGTGGATTAAAGCTTTATGCAGAATTGTTTCCCTGCTTTTTGCTTCTTGTTTCTTTAGAAAAAAAATAAAATCAGTTGATTTTTTTTTCTTTTGAGGAAAACGTGTCATGGTAATCGCTCTATAGCGAAAGTATATATTAAGGAAATGAAAATGCATTTTCTTTAAGTAGGCCTTCAGCAAAGAGGCATTCGCGCACGTGTTGGAGGCGCCCATTCTCATGATTGTTCTAGAATCATCAGGTGTGATATGGAACTCAACAGGCGCTGACGGGTCGTGAGAAATGCCGCGATTTCTGATGCAACATTTCGTCGAGATTCTTCTAAGATGCTCCGGTCATCTTGGGAGCCTGTGTCGTTCGCTGGTAGGCCGTGCTCCCAGATTGCCGTATATATACAACTGACGAAGTAGGAGAAGATGAGATCATCAGTTAGAGAACAGCAGAGAGCCGAGATCAGAGCAGAGATCATCAGTTAGAGACCAGCAGAGAGCAGAGATAAGAAGAAGAAGGAACAAACGAAGGATAAGAGAGGAAAAAGGTGCTCGAGAGTTTGATCGGAATCTGGTCAAGTCGTCGTCAGGAAGTGGACGGC
>NC_087207.1:44181190-44188245 GCF_015104395.2 Macrobrachium nipponense
TTCCCAAAATCAATTCTGCTCTGTTCATTTAAGTATTTAATTGGGCATGTAGTTGTTAGTCGACTATTATGAATCACAATTGAGAGAGAGAGAGAGAGAGAGAGAGAGAGAGAGAGAGAGAGAGATAAAAACAAAAAAATCCAATCAGACAAATTTAAACTTGGTAACCCTATGAAAATAACGCGTATATGGCTCTCTCTCTCTCTCTCTGCTCTCTCTCTCTCTCTCTCTCTCTCTCTCTCTACTCTCTCTCGCTAATGACAGAAGTAAGAGATTTAGGAATTATAGGAGAAATAGTAGACTGGATCAGAGACTTGCTAACTAACATAAGACAGAGAGTTGAAATAAACGGTGAAGAATCAGAATGGGCAGATGTGACAATTGGAGTTCTGTTAGATAGGATTCTTAAGAGACGTTCCCTATATAGTGGTTTATTTATGAGTTTAAGGTAAACACTGTAGTAAGTGTTCAACTATATAATGATCCTGTTAAAGGTTTGAACACTGATTACATTTTAAATACATTTTTTTTTTTGCCGGAAACATATATCACATGTTCCGCCTTCCCCTGTTTGTTTAAACTTAGAAAAGAAATCTAATAATAACACTAAACATTAGAACAAAAATACTAATAATAAATAACGCAAATTGTCAAAAATTATAATCAATGAATTCATACATGTGTACTGAAATAATTTTACATCACATACGGAAAATATTATTAAAGTACTTTTTATTTAGACTTTATTTCTGATGCGAATTTCGCCATCAACGCAAGACTATATA
Source organism: Macrobrachium nipponense (assembly GCF_015104395.2). Lineage (NCBI taxonomy): Eukaryota > Metazoa > Arthropoda > Malacostraca > Decapoda > Palaemonidae > Macrobrachium > Macrobrachium nipponense. The sequence goes on from NC_087207.1 coordinate 44,181,976, forward strand.
AATATTTTGTTTCATTTTTAACATGACAAAATTTATTTCTGAGAAAATATTATGCACCTCAAGGTTATCTTTACAGTCCTTTATTTAAACAAAATATTTGCTGTCATGTCTTCTGTGTCGAGCAAGCTGCAGGAGTCCAAAGAATTATCTTCCTACTTATCCTTCAAATCTGTAATGGTATTTCGCGAAGTAAACCGTTCCTCCACGGAGTGTTTGTGCTGCAATAAGAACATTCAACTACTGCAGAAATAGCTCAGTCACCACATAAATACCTCATTAAGTAGCAGGGAAATACTATCATAAATTCCGGAATGACTTCATTTCACGAGAACCAGTATTTCTGTTTAAGCAAGGCAATGAAGAATGCTAAGGCAAAACTTAATTCTTAAGTGGATAAGATTAATGAAAATATTGGCAAAAATCTATAAACTCGGATGAAATTGACAGAGCTAAAGAAAATGTAAAATAAAGCATCTATTTTCTCCTAATTCTCACATTATTAGAAAGTATAAAGTGGCGTTGTTCATTCAAAGAATACAGCCTATGTATCAGATCCCTTGATGAAATATGTGAGTATTCATCAGAATACTTAGCAATGGATCCGGATTGGTTCTGTTAACTTTGTCTAACCTGGATATGTCGACTCCTGACAGCCCAAGACTGAGTTTCAGAATGGATATATGCGAAGAGGAAATAGATACATGATGAATCACTCTGCAAATCGAATAATAAATTTGGAATAATGACTAAATTGTTTTTTAACACGTCTATCACTTATGGCACGAATCCTTAACTAATAATTTGACATAGTTTTCTCCAAATGCAATCAGCTGTCTGATTTTAGATTTCAAGAGCAAAAGTTAACTCACGAAATCGTTCAGACTTTCTATTACTCGTTCGTAAGGTCTCATCTTATAAACTACGGCCAGAACTTGGAGAGAGAGAGAGAGAGAGAGAGAGAGAGAGAGAGAGAGAGAGAGAGAGAAGAGAGAGAGAGAGAGAGAGACGTGTTGGCCTCTCGCGCGTTTCTTCACAGAAAAGAAGGGTTTTTCGCCCTTGGTGATTATGCGTCTTTATAGTAAAGCATGTGTTAATATGTCTCCACGTAATACCCGGCGTGTACGCCGGAGAGTGTTGTGCAGTTGCAGATATACTAATATTCTTTCTGCTCCAATCAGTTTCCTTAGAAATCTTTCAAAATCACAGCTACTCGAGGCTATTGGTCCTGGGAATGGGCAAAAGAATGCAGTGTATGTGTTAGTGCTTGACCCTTCCCTTACCACAAAAATGTCATCCACCAACCTCCAACCGTTGCGCAAGTGACCCTGGCACCTACCGGTGCCTGTGCCCCACACACCTGTTCCGTACTCGTGAACAATTGTCTTTACTTTATACAATACCATCGAACCGTTCCGACGTCGAGTCCGCTATACAATCTGTCAGTGATGCCATCTCCGATGAGGAAATCAACGTTGCATATACAAAATGCAAAGATCTGATACCAGAGAGCATTCTCAAGGAGCGTCCGCGAAGAACTTTTCCTTTCACAAGAAAATATCATATATCACTTAGTGGCTAAGGACCTGCTCTGTGGAAATCTACACCGATGACCCTTACAATCTGCCTCCAAATGGGCCTGCTGATCTAGCCTACCTGTGGTTACCACAACAAACGGATGCCTTCCAAACAGCAAATCTCTCTCAGAAAAATAATAGGAAAAAACTCGGAAAAAATTGTGGAGACAATGATAAATTATCAAGAATCTGGGACGTGATCAAAGGACTACAGGAATCCCTAGACAGTCTTAAAACTGTGGAAACAAATAACCTCACACGGATCTGGGATGCAACAAAAAAAATAAAAGAGTGCGCAGGATCGATAGACAATCGCACAGATAGCCACCAGACTCCTATGAATGCGGCATCCAGTTTTTCCTCGCCTCTCAGCAACACGGAAGCGCCTTCGTCACCTATAGAACCATTCTGCGGGACTGTGTCGGTCTCTCCCAACTTCTTCTCCCTCCCCCAGTGCCTGTGGTGGAAGAAATATATCATCTCCAGTGATGATTACAGCCCTCATAATCATCCCCACCCTATCTCTCCCCCCCAACCCCCATCGTAAGATGCAGATGAGAGTGATCATGAGGGGTCTGGCGGCTGGCAGATACAAACAAGCAGAAAGAAGAGAAGAACCTCTCTTTTGGCCGCTGGAACCGGAGCCCAACATGCGTGTTTTCACTTCGCCTAACACCTGTGAAGAAAGGTCACGTAGTAATTCACAATCTGCGCTCATCGGTGACGCTAGACCGCCATAGTGGAGAGAATCAAGTTTCTCTCTGGCTCTGACCCATTCATCTCTCACGAACTCCCATGCAGAAGTAAACATAAAGTGGCTGACATGGGTTACCTGCCTATTTCAACACCTCGACGTTTCTTAAAGGCGAGAATTTCGGTCCTAATATATTAGTTTCAAGATATAAACTAATCCGGAACCAACCACCCCCAGGGAACTTACGGACACTCCAACCAGGGTCATTTCCACCGCAAGTGCCAGCCAACCACCCACGGCGAGTGACCACGCACTCCCCCTGGCTAAACCCCCATCCAACCAAATGATCAGCGCATTCATCTCCCATCTTCGTGAGTAACCATGGATACATTAAACATAATCTCTTGGAATATTTTTAGCATCAAGCGGAACATTCCTCTCCTAAAAATGTTCTGCAAAAAATTCAAAGGCATCATTGCATTGCAAGAAACGCTCCTCCGGCCACATGACCATGCCATCTGCGATTCAATTCATGAAGACTTCAGAACCTTCTCGACTTCATCGATATGTGTTACAGATCAAATGCCTGAAAGGGGGCCGGGGGGTTTCTTTCCTGTGGCACAAAATCGTTAGACAATACGATAAAGGTGATGACCTACAGGAGTGCAGATTGCTGGGCTTCAAGTGACAGTAGGGAATTCGAAAATGATAATAATTAATGTTTATATGCATGGGAAAATAACAATAATTTTGATCATTACTGCATGATTCAAGGTGAGTTACACAGTATTATTCATTATTCTCCTGCTGCATCATTTGTATAATCGGGGACCTTAATTCTCACCCCACAAAACAATTTTATAATGAAACTTACTCGCTTCTGTCAAAATCATGCTCTCCAAATTAGCGATGTAATGCTCCTCCCTCCCTCCTCCTGCTCATCTGTACATAATAGAGCGGACGCTATTACAACCTCCTGGCTGGACGACTGCATCACATCTCCACAACTTCATGATTCTATTATGACCTGCAATATTTCGCTATGATCTTGCAACGTGCTACGTTCACATCCCATTACAGGTGTCATTCAGTACCCTATCCCTCCCTACTGTGAACCCCCAAACTGACCGCCCACCAGCAGTAAACTGGGATTTTAAAAACCAACAGAAACCAGATACTTTAGGGCGAGGGCACAGAAACCAGGTTGCAGTCAATAGTTCAACCGACGAGAACGCCTTACTTTGTACTAACACAAATTGTAGAAATGACCACCACAGGAAGGATATGAATGATTCTATTCGAACATAATCTCCGCTATGCTTGCTTCGGGCATGACTGCCCATAGATTTCGTCACGGTAATTCTCGTAATATACCTGGATGGAATGACTTGGTTAAAGATCTGTATACATACTCACGAGAAATTGTTTTTACTGTGGAGGCAAAATGGTAGCCCCAGGGAAGGGCACACTGCATTACTAATGTGACAGGCGAGAGTGCAGTTCAAACTTGCTCTTAAGCACTGAAAGTTTAAATGAAAAACAACCAAGAGCCGATGCAATGTCTAGAAAACTTAGAATCTAGTGATTATCCTCGTCTTTGGAAAGATATCCAGCCCTTAAATCCCAAAACTAAAAAGCTATCACAGAGAGTAGGGGAAGCGGTCGGAGACGAAGCTATCGCAAGTATGTGGGGCGATCACTTCAACAATATCCTGAATTGCATAAATGATCAAGATTCCCGAAGGGATGTAGAAACCTCCTTACTGACAATATTCAATTTCATTTTGCAGACCGTATTACGCCAGGTAACACCAGCAATGCCATAAACAGCCTACCTAATAATAAATCGCCCGGCTGTGATTGTCTTCCTGCAGAGGCTTTCAAATTCTGCCATCCGATAATTTACATTTTGCTAGCTGCCCTATTCAATGCATGCATAATTCACCGTTTTTCTTCCAGACTCCCTACTCTTATTCACTTGATACCATTAATCAAAACAAGCTAAAGGATGCAGCTGACCCTGGCAACTACCGGGGCGATTGCAATCACAACGATCGCAACAAGATACTAGAGTCGGTTCTTCTAGTGAGACTTCTCCCCTTTCTACACACCACTGACAACCAGTTCGGGTTTAAAGCAAACCACTCAACCGACACCTGCATCTGCATACTGAAAGAATTGCTGAACTACTACCTATAATCAGCCTCTCCTGTTTTCCTTTGTTTTGTAGATGTGAGAAAAGCATTTGACAGAGTAATTACCTGAAGCTCTTCCAGAAGCTGCATAAAAGGGGCACACCCTGTATCTAATTGGCATTTTACATTGCTGGTTCTCCACACAGCAATTGTGTCAAATGGGGTAACGTATTATCGTACACCTTCGGCTCCCTAAACGGTTTCTTCGGCAAGGGGGCATTCTCTCTCCATACCTGTTCAATACGTACACAGATACCTTGAATGTCAAACTGAACTCACTCCCAATCGGATGCACCGTCAATGAAACATCTATAAACAACCTGTTACGCCGACGATATGGTTCTGATTTCCCCATCAGTGCAAGGTCTCCAACGACTTATCGACACTTGCCGCCATATGCAGAGGAATTTGATATAATCTACAACGAAACCAAGACCCAGTGCATGTCGCTGCTCCCGAGATCGCTTAAGCATATTGCAGAACACAAATTTTCCTCGGAAAACCATCGGCTGGAATTTGTGCACGAATTTCCGTATTTGGGTCACATTATCACCGACGACCTAAAAGATACGGCAGACATTGAACAGAGGAGTCGTAAACTATGTGCAACTGGCAACATAATTGCAAGGAGGTTTGCATTCCGTCACCAAGACGTGAAACTGCTGCTCTTCCGGTCGTACTGCTACAGTATGTATGGGTGTTCCCTCTGGACGAACTATACCCGAGAAACCATGAGACGTATCACTGTTGAGCACAATGACATTCTGAGACGCCTCACTAACACTCCCCGCTACCACTCCGCCACAATTTAAAAATCATTGTTAGGCGAACACTGTCCAGTCTCGTAACCAAGTGAGAAACAGCTTCAACTCGCTCATACAAAGCACCCTAAGGAGTGAAGCAAGATCTAAATTGTGGGAAAGATGGGAAAAATGAAGCCTTTGTCCCTCTAAAGGACTTAATCTCTGTATTGCGAGATGTCATCTGCAGATTTTGTCATTATTACATTTGTTGCTGATATTTTAATTTGTCATTATTACTGTGATTACTATCAAGCTAAAGTTTTTTACATTCAATTTTGTATATTTAGCCCTCTGGACCTGACTACTGAAACCACCTAAGGTCTCTAGTTGAAATTTAAGTTATATAATATGTGCACTAACTGTTTACTCTCAATGCATATTTTTTTTTTCTCGCCATATTATTACTGTTATTACCAGTATTGTGATTACTATCTTTTATGCTACCTCAGCTATTTTGTAGATAAGTACCGATTATTACTTTTTTTATCATGTTGTCTCATGTATCTAGATTGTGTATGTTACTGTCTGTATTTTGTATATTCCATGTATATGGCCCTGAGCTGAAATAAAGGATATTATTATTATTATTATTATTAGTATTTTTTTTTTTTTTTTTTTTTTTTTTTTTGCTCTATCCACAGTCCTCAAAGTTCGACTGGGTGGTATCTATAGTGTGGGGTTCCGGGTTGCATCCTGCCTCCTTAGGAGCCATCACTTTTCTTACTATGTGTGCCGTTTCTAGGATCACACTCTTCTGCATGACCCGGCCCGGAGCTACTTCAGCCTCTAGTTTTTTCTAGATTTCTTTTCAGGGATCTTGGGATCGTGCTTATTGCTCCTATGATTATGGGTACGATTTCCACTGGCATATCCCATATCCTTCTTATTTCTATTTTCAGATCTTGATACTTATCCATTTTTTCCCTCTCTTTCTCTTCAACTCTGGTGTCCCATGGTATTGCGACATCAATGAGTGATACTTTCTTCTTGACTTTGTCAATCAA
>NC_087207.1:44188745-44246245 GCF_015104395.2 Macrobrachium nipponense
GATCTTTCTCACACAAGTGTGTTCTTCCCTGTCCCGCGCCTCATCCATCTCTTCATCGTAGCAGAGCCTCTGTTGCAACTGAAGATATTTTATCCTGTCAAAGTCCACTTGCCGTTCTCTCTGGAACTGGATTCTCTCGTTCAGTTCCTTTTCCTTGGGCTTTTCAGCTCCATCATCAAAGATCCTCATCCTCACCATTGAATAGACCGCTACAGCAACCCGATGACTATATTTGCGTTAGACTTCTCCGTTTTTTCGCACAACAAATGTACCACAACGTCCAACAACATCTGCTTCTTAGGTGCAGAGACCATACCCACTTCTTATATGTTCTCCACTCGATTTTTCATTGTATTTCTATATTTCACAAGAGATATTTCCATTTGTCAAAATATATCAGGAAAGGTTTTGAAAGATCTGAATAATGTCTTCTGTCTCTTGGTGTTATGAATTGCTGAAAATCTCTCTCTCTCTCTCTCTCTCTCTCTCTCTCTCTCTCTCTCTCTCTCTCTCTCTCTCTCTCAAAGAATTTATCTGAAAAATATCTCCAACAAATTCTGTATTTGAAATTATATATATATATATATTATATATATATATATATATATATATATATATATATATATATATATATATATATATATATATATATATATATATATATATATAAATATATAATATATATATATATATATATATATATATATATATATATATATATATCTATATGTATATATATATATATATATATATATATATATATATATATATATATATATATATATATATATATATATATATATATAATATATTCTAGAGTGCTTAAAGCTAAACGAGATCAATTTTGTTTCAATTTGAATGAAAAATAGACTTTCAGACAAAATGGGAGATTTTCACAAATTTGTGTTGCTTGCGGCTCATTCTATGTCCCTGATGATGTAGTTTCATTATGAATGATAACAATAATAATAAGCCAAGATACATGGGAGAATTTTTTAGGTAAAGGTTATTGAGAATACGCTCTCATACACGATTACATGCTTTAGCTCGTGTAATTAGTCGCATATTAAAAGGAAAAAATAATAATTACAATAAGATTATGACCAAGTAGCAAAGGTGAATTTCCCCCTCGAACGCCATATTTAGAGGAAATTTCAGCAAAGCTTCTTGAACCCAATGATCAATGGAGCACATCAATGAAACTTATGTTAAAACAGAGAGAGAGAGAGAGAGAGAGAGAGAGAGAGAGAGAGAGAGAGAGAGAGAGAGAGTAAATAGTTTTGTTCGGAGTCACCCCCCTTCGTTGCTTGCTTGAAGCTCATAATGTTCGCTCATGCATCTCTTTGAGGTAAGCTCTCTGACTAATGGCCTTCTCCTGCCTTCTCTCGTCTTTTCTGGTAAGTTGTCGACTTCTCTGAAACCAAAATTCTTCACAAATATTTATGTACTCAACGAGATAGGTAGATATTTTCCTTAACGTAAATTTCCACGATTTCATACTTCAGTATACTGATGTTTAACAAAGAAATGGTATCAGAGAAAGATCCCGGAGGTTCTCATGATGCTTTACAAGACGGACTTCCTTGGCTCTGGTTGGAGTCTAGCTGCTGCTTCCTTTCTTTCCTTCGACGGAAGAGCTCCTCCACTTTGCCCAAGAGCGCTGCAACCTATCACTCTGATATAAGATTTTTGAACGTGTTCTCTCCTGTAAGCAATTCCGTTAAACGTCAAAGCGCATGTTGCAACTGTTATTTTAAGGCAACGTTTTCCAGCATAGGAAACAATAAATGGAGGAGCATATAGGTATATTTTAGCCCAAAAGTGATTCAGATGTGGCATACATTATTTTAAGTCAAAAGCGTTGCAATAAAATGACATAAGCCAACTCTTGAATTTCTTCTATCCCTATGATATAAAAAAAAAATCACTCTGTTGTAGGTAAACACTTTCGGTGAATATCATCAAGGGGTGGCTGATGATGTGAGGTCACCACAACCCCAGTCGAGTGATGCAAATCATACTTTCTATTCTCCTTCAAACATTGAGGAAATTATGAAAATCTGAGTGAATCATGTATATCCTCTATACCGAACCAGTACGGTATGGAATTTGCTAAGCTTTTAAATCTTCTGTATCTTAAGAACTGATTCTTGACAAGCAGTGTATAATCGTCTAATATTCAATATCAATCATAATCTAACAAGTACCTACCTGGCCACAAAACCTTCTTTTTGTTATAACCCAATTGTCATGACGTAATGACAAATATTTTCCTTTTATTTTCATCATTATAAGAAACTGATGAGCAATTATGTTAAATGGTAGAATAAGAAAAACCTCAACTAAAACACTCCATAATGACAACCGACCTTCCATTCATGACGAAGCTTTTAGAACTCAGCGACTCCACACTCGTCTGATATGTTTGTTTGTTTGTATGGTGTTTTTACGTTGCACGGAACCAGTGGTTATTCAGCAACGGGACCAACGGCTTTACGTGACTTCCGAACCAAGTCGAGAGTGAACTTCTATCACCAGACATACACATCTCTCACACCTCAATGGAATGCCCGAGAATCGAAACTCGCGACCACCGAGGTGGTACGCAAACACCATTGCTTCTATTAATTAAATATCCCATTGCTTCCTCTCTCCTTTTTTGTTCTTAGTTCCAAACTCCCCTCCTCTGTCTTCATAAAGCCTTTGTGTCGTTTCAATAATGCACCGCCTTCTCCCGTTTCCTCGTTCTAAGCCCAGAGTTTGTCTCAATGCTTTGAATAATGTGGTCTCTGGAATTTTTGTTTCCTTGTGTGCCCAGTGCTTAATGCTAGCTCTCTCTCTCTCTCTCTCTCTCTCTCTCTCTCTCTCTCTCTCTCTCTCTCTCTCTCTCTCTCCCCTTTTCCCACACCTCTCCCCTTTTCTCCCTCTTCCTAATCTTTCTTATGGTTCACCTTTTTCACGTATATACTATTGCGTAATTTTTGCTTTCATTTATTGTTATAATCACCTTCACCTTCACTTATCAAATCAATGTACTATTATACTATCAATCTTTGCTTTCTGGTTTTTATTTTTTTAGTCTTCTACAGAAAGGCAAAAGGGGGGCGCCCAGCTGACGAAACAAGAGAAGGCCAAGAGCTGATCTACTAAGAAGGGCCAGATTCGTTGTAATAATTTAGAAGGTCTGAGACCTCATAATTAACGACCTGGTTTAGTCTCTTCCGATAAAACGCACTTGACTCCACATTCTTTTTCATATATATCTCTAAACAGACAAATTAACCTAACTGAAGATATGCTTTAGTACACACACACAAGCAACATACACATAATATATATATATATATATATATATATATATATATATATATATATATATATATATATATATACATATATATATATATATATATATATATTATACATATATATATATATATATATATATATATATATATATATATAGTATATATATATATATATATATATATATATATATATATATAAAGTATATATATATATACATATATATATGTATATATATATATATATATATATATATATATATATATATATATATGTATATATATATATACATATATATATATATATATATATATATATATATATATAGTATATATATATATACATATATATACATATATATATATATATATATATATATATATATATATATATATATATATATATATATAATATATATATAGAGGCATGTATTCATGTATGAATTGTCAGCACTGGTACGCACGTGACTTTTTATATTTAAAAATAGTAAGGCATGAATATTGTTTAATATCCAGTTCACTATACTCGGCAATAGCTTACGAATTTAGAGCTGCATATACATAAAATACAAAACATTATTTTATTTCCTAACGTCTATCGTTTTCGGAGAAAAAATATAGAGAATAAATTAAAATAGAAATCATGCAAGTGCAAACATTCAAATGCATAAATTCTATTATTACAAAATAAAAATAGAAAATAAAAGTTTCTTTTCAAGCACAAAAATAAAATGTAGTATAAAGAAAAAGGCTCGCCCGTGTTAGAGGCAAAAGGCAAAATGAAAAAAAATTCTGTTCTCCTGTTCCCAAAAGGGGGTTTCATCTTAGTTCCAAAAGGGCTCTCGGCTTCAACTCCATAATGAGGGACGGAATGCACCAGGGAGAGAGCGGAGAGAGAATCAACTGGTAGCAGCAGAAGTCATTTGTTTGTGCAGGGTCATGAATGGCGCCCTAAGGTGGTTCTGCTAATGGCCAATGCTTTGTGTTCTAATTGATCTTCCATTGTTAGTTGGTTTTGCTAATAGCCTTTTGGAATTGGCATCCCGTTGTAAGTCGGACTGGGTATTGGGCTTCTCGCTCTAATCGATTTTCCATTAAGTTCAAACCATCTTCTTTTTACCGTCTAGACGACGTTGGAAAATGAATTGTAATCATGTTCAAGCAGATCGATAGATGAGAGTACCGACCGCTTTTTGATTACTCTAAAAGAATATCCGAATCTTATTCGCTGACTTGTAGTCTAGCCAAGCGATATCAATGGGTCCCATATCGGGGAGGGTTTCTTCTCTGATTGCAGTTCTTTACTTTACTTATGTGTATAAAAGTGTGAGTATTGAGCTATTCTGGTACCAAATAAAGGACAAAATAATGATGATTGCTTTAGTGAACAAAAACTTAAAGGAAACAGCGGCGTTGTTCAAAATCCAAAATTCCTTCATGCATCCAGGCCCGCATAAGACAGAAGAGAAAGCGAAACAATATCCTGTCATTCAGGAATTTACGAAGCAAATGCTTGTGTGCCATGCGATTTTTTTAACGGTTAAATTACTACTAGTTTTCAAGTCGAGGGTTAAATGAATTTTGGCTAGGTGTTTCCTACTATTCATTTATTTCTGTAAATTGATTCTGCCGACGATGGTACTGTCAGATATGAGATTTAATCAACGAATTTTGAATGTCAAGATTTAAAAAAAAAACTTGGAAAATATTTGATCTTGCATTTTCATCTAGTCTGTTAATACTAGGAATTTAGTTCTTCAGTAATCTTATTATTATTATTATTATTTTTTTTTTTTTTTTTTTTTTTTTTTTGCTCTATCACAGTCCTCCTATTCGACTGGGTGGTATTTATAGTGTGGGGTTCCGGGTTGCATCCTGCCTCCTTAGGAGTCCATCACTTTTCTTACTATGTGTGCCGTTTCTAGGATCACACTCTTCTGCATGAGTCCTGGAGCTACTTCAGCCTCTAGTTTTTTCTAGATTCCTTTTCAGGGATCTTGGGATCGTGCCTAGTGCTCCTATGATTATGGGTACAATTTCCACTGGCATATCCCATATCCTTCTTATTTGTCTATTTTCAGATCTTGATACTTATCCATTTTTCCCTCTCTTCTTCTTCAACTCTGGTGTCCCATGGTATTGCGACACAATGATGATACTTTCTTCTTGATTGGTTGTCAATCAACGTCACGTCTCTGGTCTGTTTGCACGTATCACCCTATCCGTTCTGATACCATAGTCCCAGAGGATCTTTGCCTGATCGTTTTTCTATCACTCCTACAGGTTGGTGCTCATACCACTTATTACTGCAAGGTAGCTGATGTTTCTTGCACAGGCTCCAGTGGAGGGCTTTTGCACTGATCATGCCTCTTTTTGTACTGGTTCTGTGCAAGTGCCGGGCATTCACTTGCTATGTGGTTTATGGTTTCATTTTTCGTATTGCTTCCTACATAGGGAGAGATGTTATTTCCATCTATCGTTCTTTGAACATATCTGGTTCTTAGGCCTGATCTTGTGCCGCTGTTATCATTCCTTCAGTTTCCTTCTTTAGCTCTCCCCTCTGTAGCCATTGCAATTGTCATCGCTGGCTAGTTCTTTAGTCTGTCTCATGTATTGTCCGTGCATTGGTTGTTGTGCCAGTCTCTGTTCTGTCTGACTTTCTCCTGTCTCTGTATATTTCTGGGTCTTTGTCTACTTTTATTAGTCCTTCTTCCATGCACTCTTTAGCCACTCGTCTTCACTGGTTTTCAGATATTGCCCCAGTGCTCTGTTTTTCAATGTTGACGCAGTCCTCTATACTTAGTAGTCCTCTCCCTCCTTCCTTTCATGTTTATGTGTATCTGTCCGTATTTGCTCTTGGGTGTGAGTGCTTTGTGTATTGTCATATGTTTCCTGGTTTTCTGATCTATGCTGCGGAGTTCTGGCCTTTGTCCATTTCCACTATTCCTGCGCTGTATCTGATTACTGGCACTGCCCATGTGTTTTATGGCTTTTATCATATTTCCGGCATTGTTTTGAGTTGACTTGTATCGCCTTGAGTCTCTGCATATATTCTTTCCTGATCGTGTCCTTCATCTCTTGGTGTTTTATATCCCCTCCCTCCATTATTCCCAGGTATTTGTATCCTGTCTCATCTATGTGTTTGATGTTGCTCCCATCTGGTAGCTTTATCCCTTCAGTTCTCGTTACTTTGCCTTTTGTATGTTGACTAAGGCGCATTTTTCTATTCCAAACTCCATCCTGATGTCCCCAGATACAATCCTTACAGTCTGGATTAGGGTATCTATTTCCTTGATGCTCTTACCATACAGCTTCCATCCTGATGTCCCCAGATACATCCTTACGTCTGGCTAGGGTAATCTATTTCCTTGATGCTCTTACCATACAGCTTGATGTCGTCCATGAACATCAGATGGTTAATTTTGTTGCCTCTTTTCTTGAGTTGGTACCCGGCATCCATCTTCTGTAGTACTTTTGTCATGGGAATCATGGCTACTACAAAGAGTAGTGGGGACAGTGAGTCGCCCTGGAAGATCCCTCTCCTGATATTAACCTCTGCTAGTCTTATTCCAGAGCTTGTAAGTATTGTATTCCAGTTGTGCCTTGTATTTTTGAGGAAGCTGATGGTGTTTTGGCCTCTGCCCATATATTTTCAGGCATTCTATTAGCCATGTGTGGTGGTATCTGACGAAGGCTTTCTTGTAGTCTATCCATGCCATGCTTAGGTTGGTTTTCTTCTCCTACTGTTCTTCATTACCATTTTGTGTTCTATCAGGAGCTGGTCTTTTTGTGCCCCTACACTTCCTTCTGCAGCCCTTTCTGTTGGTGAGCATGATGTTTGGTTTTTTCTCCTCTAGGTAGTTGTAAAGCCTTTCAACTGATGATACCTGTTAGTAACTTCCACATTATTGGTAGGCAGGTGATAGGCCTGTAGTTACTGCTATATTTCCCTTACTCTTGTCTTTTAGTACTAAGGATGTTCTTCCTGTGGTCATCCATTTGGGTGCTTGGTGATTTGAGATACAATGCTGGAGTTGTTCTGCTATTCGTGGGTGTAGGGCCTTGAAGTTTTTGAGCCAGTATCCATGGACTTCATCGGGACCTGGGCTTTCCAGTTTGGCATTTTCTTTAGTTGGTGTCTGACTGTGTCTGTCGTGATCTCTGTGAATCTTTGTTTTATTCTCCCTGTTTCTTCTTCCTTGACTTCCTGGAGCCATGTTGCATGTTTGTTGTGTGCTACCGGATTGCTCCATATGATTTCCCAGTCTCTTACTTGATTCGGCTTCAGGAATTTCTGGGTGGTTGTCTTACCCTCTTAGTGGCTGTATAGTCTTTTCTGGTTGGTTCCGAATAGTTTGTTCTGTTGGTATCCCTTATTCCTGTTCATGTACCGTTGGATCTTATGTGCTTTGGCCTTAAGCCTCTGTTTTACATCTTCTATTGTGTTGGTTTAGTCCCCTCTCTTGTACTTTGTATTTCTCGTTGAGTTCCTCCCTTGTTTTTCTTGCTTCTTAGCCTTTTTTCTGCCATCTCTTTCAGTTTACTCAAGTCAGATCTCATCACCATGATTTGCTTTTCCAGGCGCCTTTTCCAAGGAGGTTTGCTGTTTGTTTCGTGTTGGGTTGGTTGTGCTGGTGGTCGTTGGTGTTCGAATCCCCCATCAGTTCTGCTACTAATCTTGCTCCTGCTATGTCAAGTTATTTGTTTCTGTGATACTGGTGGTGTGTATTATGCCCATTATTTCTTCGTGTGTCGTTGTTTGATACCTCATCATCCCTATCGTCTCTTCTGTTCGTCTTCGTGTAATTCGTTGTCGTGTGACATTTCCCCCATTTTCATTTTTTTTCTTCTCTTCTGTTGGGGAGAGCCAGTTCTTTTTCTTTATGTTCCTTACTTGGTCTGCCAGCCTGTGCTCTGTTTGGGGGGTGTAATTCCTCTCATTCCAAGTTGACCAATCTTCTTCTATATCCTCTCTCTGTCGGGTTGCTTCTGATGTAGCATCTCCATATTTCCTTATTTTCTCTTGTCCATTTCTTCCTTTTTGTTCTGTAGCTTCAATCTCAGGCTGTTGATTACTGTCGTTGTGGTGATCAGTTGCTGGATGACGACCTCAAGTACCTGACCGTCTTCCCCTTCAATTGGGTTGATACCTGCTTGCCGGACGAAGCTCCTCTGTTGCCATTTACGTCGTTGTCGTTTATTCCTCATTTCTTTACCATCATTGCTGAGTTTTGCTATATTAACCCATAGCTGGACCCTACCCCATCAGGGATAGGTACTCATTTACAGCTGAGTAAGACTGAGACAAATTATGGTAAAGATCCTTTCCTAAGAATCACGCCGAGGAGAGCGGTCACCCATCCAACTACTGACCAGCCCCAATGTTGCTTAACTGACTTAAATCTATTGACGACCTAACCCACTCCTCCATCGCGCACATATTTTTATTATTATTATTATTATTATTATTATTATTATTATTATTATTATTATTATTATTATTATTATTATTATTATTATTATTATTATTTATTATTATTATTATTGGAGAAACAAATCCACATTTCTTTATTTAAATGTACATATATTTAAGTTTAAAACAGAAAAGATAGCTTTCGGGAATCTGTACGGTTCCCCTTATCAATCAGATTGATAAGGGGAACCGTACAGATTCCCGAAAGCTATCTTTTCTGTTTTAAACTTAAATATATGTACATTTACATAACTGTGGATTTGTTTCTCCATTTGAAGACTCGTGCTACTATGAGGAATTTTTAATTATTATTTTTTATTATTATTATTATATTTATTATTATTATTATTATTATATTATTATTATTATTATTATTATTATTATTAATCTTGAATGGAAGGTGTGTGCTTTATCATATAAAGCTGTTTTATTATTTTTTTTTTCTTTTTCTTTTTATTTTTTTTTTTGCTTTATCACAGTCCCTCCAATTCGACTGGGTGGCATTTATAGTGTGGGGTTCCGGGTTGCATCCTGCCTCCTTAGGAGTCCCATCACTCTTCTTACTATGTGCGCCGTTTCTAGGATCACACTCTTTTGCATGAGTTCTGGAGCTACTTCAGCCTCTAGTTTTTCCAGATTCTATTTCAGGGATCTTGTGATCGTGCCTAGTGTTCCTATGATTATGGGTACAATTTCCACTGGCATATCCCATATCCTTCTTATTTCTATTTTCGGTCTTGATACTTATCCATTTTTCCCTTTCTTTCTCTTCAACTCTGTGTCCCATGGTATTGCGAAACTCAATGAGTGATACTTTCTTCTTGATTTTGTCAATCAACGTCACGTCTGGTCTATTTGCACGTATCACCCTTTCTGTTCTGATACCATAGTCCCAGAGGATCTTTGCCTGATCGTTTTCTATCACTCCTTCAGGTTGGTGCTCGTACCACTTATTACTGCAAGGTAGCTGATGTTTCTTGCACAGGTTCCAGTGGAGGGCTTTTGCTTTTGTACTGGTTCTGTGCAAATGCCGGACATTCGCTTGCTATGTGGTTTATGGTTTCATTTTTCGTATTGCACTTCCTACATATGGGAGAGATGTTATTTCCATCTATCGTTCTTTAGATATATCTGGTTCTTAGGGCCTGATCTTGTGCCGCTGTTATCATTCCTTCAGTTTCCTTCTTTAGCTCTCCCCTCTGTAACCATTGCCATGTGTCATCACTGGCCAGTTCTTTAGTCTGTCTCATGTATTGTCCGTGCATTGGTTTGTTGTGCCATTCCTCTGTTCTGTTTGTCATTCTCCTGTCTCTGTATATTTCTGGGTCTTCGTCTACTTTTATCAGTCCTTCTTCCCATGCACTCTTGAGCCACTCGTCTTCGGGTCTACGACAGTTCGCCGCGCCACGACAGTTCCGCCGCCGCCACAGTTCGCCGCGCGACAGTTCGCCGCGAGTTCCGCGCGACAGTTCGCCGCGGACAGTTCGCCGCGTGCCAGTTCGCCGCAGAGCCAGTTCGTCGCGGCGACAGTTCGCCGCCAACCTTTTTCGCGCGAAACCATTTCGCCGCCAATGTATATTAAATTAGGAATAGGATAATAGGAAAGCATAGCCTAGAGACTGATAATTTAGCACGTTAGTATTATTATCATTTTGTCAATGAAAAAACCAAATTTGCCTCAAAATGAAGAAGCTAATACAAAGCTTATACAGCTTTTTACTCGACCGCATCTATTCAGAGATTAAAGGAGGCAAACTACCACAAGTTGGGTTAGCGTGGTCAGACAGTTTGCCAAATGAGTAGAGTAATCCTCGCAGTTTTTTCACTCGACCGTATCTCAGAGATCAAAGGGCAAAAATAGGGAAAAATAAAGAAAGACTGTTTTGAAAAATTTAATCCTGAAACTCATTTGAACACTATATAATCTAAAACATGATTCATACCGAATGATACATTAGATTATATGTAATAACAAATAATACCCATATTGAAAAAACTTATGTACAAAAACTGATTACTGTACTGCCACAGATACAAAACTGATACTCCACATCGGGCTGTCTCTTCAGAAGTTGTGTGCTAGTCCTCGTAGTAATCATTCACGATAGTTTCGATTCTCTCATTTAAAAGTTCAATATCGGGGGCGACGTCGGGGGGCAGGGGGGGGGGGGGGGGGGGGGGGGGGGGGGGGGGGGGGGGGGGGGGGGGGGGGGGGGGGGGGGGGGAGGGGGGGGTGGGGGGGGGGGGGTGGGGGGGGGGGGGGGGGGGGGGGTGGGGGGGGGGGGGGGGGGGGGGGGATATCCAGCCAAGAGTCCTTCAATTTCAGTGTCTCTAAGTTTTTGCGATCGAGTAAGTCCTTTGAAAAATTTCCATATCGAAGGCCGAATTTCACCTTTGTGACTTGGACAGAACGATGCCATGCCTCGACAACATTGTTGGTGCGGTCTTCACCATTTATGAGACGGTCATGTAAATTCATTAACAATTCTTGGAAATGTAGGAGCACGTCTTAACCCACGGCGATTCGGACGTCCTATATAAGTGTCCTCAGTACCATCCTTTTCAAGTTGGGCAAGTTCGGCAGAGCACGTTGTCCAGCTTGCGATAAATTTTCGGTGGCTGCGGCTATCACTTGTGCGGTTTGGTCTTGCGTTTGAACGGCACGATTTCTCAAGTCCGTCAGGGCTGTCATCACTTCAACGTTGGCTGCATCTCCAAGGTGTGTATGGGAACCAATACGTTCGGTTATTCTTCCTTGGTGAACATGAATCCGCGCCTTGCAGGAAGAAACGTTGATCACAACACCAGAGTTTTCGCGTTTTCGCGTCTTTTGAAACTTTATCGAAAACAATATGTCGTGCCGTTGTCAACGAATTTCTCCTTTCCACGAACGGACAAAACAGGCGGCATTATGACTTTTGGACGTTGAAGAACAGACCACAGAGCAATGAAGACTTTAAGTGACGATGTTGGTTCGTGCGGTACTTATATACTATACAATTTTCTAAACTCACCTGTGGTAGTTGCCTCGTTTGATCTCTGAGATACGGTCGAGTGAAAAAAAACTGCGAGGATTACTCATTTGACAAATGTTAACCACGTTACCAACTTGTGGTAGTTGCCTCCTTTGATCTCTAAGATGCGGTCGAGTAAAAAAAAACTGTATAAGCTTCGTAAACTTCTTCATTGAGGCAAATTTGGCTTTTTCATTGAGAAAATGACAATAATACCAATAATAGATAAATAATAGTAACGTTATAAATTTTCATCAATCTCCTAGGCTTATACTTTCCTTTTTTATTCCTATTTGCTCATTTAATATATCCTGTGCTTGTTTGCCAGCTTTATATTGGCGGCGAAATGGTTCGACGGCGAAAAGGTTGGCGGCGAACTGTCGCCGCGGGCGAACAGGCTCTGAGGCGAAAATGGTAACGCGTGGCAAAACTGTCCGCGGCGAACTGTCGCGCGGCGGCGAAATGGCGGCAGCGAACTGTCGTGCTTCCCCATCGTCTTCACTGGTTTTCAGATATTGCCCAGTGCTCTGTTCTCGCTGTTGACGCAGTCCTCTATGCTTAGCAGTCCTCTCTCCCTCTTCCTTCGTGTTATGTATAGTCTGCCCGTATTGCTCTTGGGTGTAGTGCTTTGTGTATTGTCATATGTTTTCCTAGTTTTCTGGTCTATGTTGCGGAGTTCTGCCTTCTCTATTCCATTATTCTGCCACTGTATCTGATAAAACTGGCACTGCCCCATGTGTTTATGGCTTTTATCATTATTTCCGGCATTGAGTTTTGACTTGATTATCGCCTTGAGTCTCTGTTTATATTATTATTATTATTATTCTTATTATTAGGGCAAACCTACTCCTTGCGAGTTCCCTTGCTTATATTATGATTCTACGGCATGATACCCAACAAGAATTTTAAGATTACGAGATTGCCAGCCTCCCCCTCCCTGACCGTGAAGCCCCGATTCGACAAAGAAAAATCTTCATCAAAAATAAGTTTTGTCGTCTTAAAAGTTCACAGCATCAGCAAAATGTGTTAAAAGAAACCTTTTTACGTCCTCTACTTTCGCACACGGATAAGCTTCAAAAAATTTGGTGATATTATGAACAAAATAGACCCCCAAAACAAAACGAAATTTTTCTATCTTTCCGATTGTCCCATGTCTTTTCGGTATGTTCAGTGACAAGGCCGGGGATTAATTAATAATAATAATAATAATAATAAAATAAGTAATAATAATAATTAATAATAATAATAATAATAATAATAATAATAATAATAATGAATTTACATTTAATTTACCCCACATCGAGTACTTTCAGGGCCTATCTGTGGCTAAGATGACCCACTGTGACCCGCAGATTAGAGGTTTTCTGCCAACAGACTTTTGATGACCACTCCTTACACAAGGGTTAATCCCATTGACATCAGCTCAGGATATCAGAGCGACAAGAGAGGATAGCAACTCTCAAGGAAAACCAGAAAACAGCCATCACATAAATAACAGCTCAACGAGAAAAAGCCCCAGAAGACTGCAGGGCCTGACCAGGCTGACAACCAAACATCTCTGAAAATGGGCCACAGATAGGGCCCTGAAAGTACTCGAGTGTGGAGTAAAATTCAAATGTAAAGTAAACACATTTACACAGTGATTTTTGTGGGTTTCTTTTTCAATCTTCAGAAGGAAAACTGAAGAAAGTTTTGTTTTGTTTAATAATAATAATGGTAAGAGGATAAGAAGAGAAAATGAAATTTCCATGTCGACCACCGTTTTAAATTGAGACTTCAGCAAAAGCTTTGATCAATGGACGCTCAATAGGAAAATAAAATTCCAGCCGATGGTTTCCGAGGAAAATTTTGTGTTTCGCAATATGCTTAAGCGATTCGGGCAGCAGCGACATGCAACTGGGTCTTGGTTTTCGTTGCAGATTATATCAAAATTTCCTCTGCATATTGGCGGCAAGTGTCGATAAGTCGTTGGAGACCTTGCACTGATGGGGGAAATCAGAACCATATCATCGCGTAACAGAGGTTGTTTATGTGTTTCATTGGACGGTGCATCGATGGGAGTGAGTTCAAGTTTGACATTCAAGGTATCTGTGTACGTAATTAAAAACATGTATGGAGAGAGAATTGCCCCCTTGCCGAAGCCCGTTTTGGGGAGCCGAATAAGGTGTACGATAATAACGTTCCACCCCATTTGACACAGAATTACATGTGTGGAGAACCAGCAATGTAAAATGCCAATTAGATACAGGGGTGTGCCCCTTTTTATGTAGCTTCAGGAAGAGCTTCAGTAATTTACTCTGACAAATGCTTTTCTCACATCTACAAACAAAGGAAAACAGGAGAGGCTGATGATAGGTAGTAGTCAGCAATCTTTCAGTATGCAGATGCAGGTGTCGGTTTGAGTGGTTTGCTTTAAAACCCGAACTGGTTGTCAGTGGTGTGTAGAAAGGGGAGAAGTCTCACTAGAAGAAACCAACTCAAGTATCTCGTTGCGATCGTTGTGATTGCAATCGCCCGGTAGTTGCCAGGGTCAGTGCATCCTTTTTTAGCTTGTTTTTGATTAATGGTATCAGTTTAACTAAGAGTAGGAGTCTGGAAGAACCGGTGAATTATGCATGCATTGAATAGGGCAGCTAGCAAAAACAATGTAAATTATCGGATGGCCCAGAATTTGAAAGCTCTGCAGGAAGACCATCACAGCCAGGGCGATTTATTATTAGTAGGCTGTTATGGCATTCGCTGATGTTACCATGGCGTAATACGGTCTGCAAAATGAAATTGAATATTGGTCAGTAAGGAGGTTTTCTACATCCCTTCGGGAATCTTGATCATTTATTGCAATTCAGGATATTGTTGAAGTGAATCGCCCCACATACTTGCGATAGCTTCGTCTCCGACTGCTTCCCCTACTCTCTTGTGATAGC
Organism: Macrobrachium nipponense; assembly: GCF_015104395.2. Taxonomy (NCBI): domain Eukaryota; kingdom Metazoa; phylum Arthropoda; class Malacostraca; order Decapoda; family Palaemonidae; genus Macrobrachium; species Macrobrachium nipponense. Next base: position 44,203,462 of record NC_087207.1, read on the forward strand.
TTTTAGTTTTGGGATTTAAGGACTGGATATCTTTCCAAACACGAGGATAATCACCAGATTCTAAGGTTTCTAGACATTGCATCGGCTCTTAGTTGTATTTCATTTAACCTTCAGTGCTAGAGCAAAGTTTGAACTACACTCTCGCCTGTCACATTAGTAATGCAGTGTGCCCTTCCCATGGGGCTACCATTTTGCCTCCACAGTAAAAACATTTCTCATGAGCATGATACAGATCTTTAACCAAGTCATTCATCCAGCTATATTACGAGAATTACTGTGACGAAATCTATAGGCAGTCCTGCCCGAAGCAAGCATAGCGGAGCTTATGTTCGAATAGAATTCATTCATATACCTTCCTGTGGTGGTCATTTCTACAAATTTGTGTTAGTACAAAGTAAGGCGTCTGCCGGTTGAAAACTATGACTGCAACTTGGTTTCTGTGGTCGGCCCTAAAGTATCTGGTTTCTGTTGGTTTTTAAAATCCCAGTTTACTGATGGTGGGCGGTTCAGTCTTTGGGGGTTCACAGTAGGGAGGGATAGGGTATGAATGACACCAGTAATGGATGTGAAAGTAGCACGTTGCAAGATCATAGCGAATATTGCAGGTCATAATAGAATCATGAAGTTGTGGAGATGTGATGCAGTGGTCCAGCCAGGAGGTTGTAATAGTCCGTCCCGCTCTATTATGTAAACAGACGGCCAAGGAAGATTGGCACCGTAGTTTTCTTAATTCAGTGTTTATTATGGAAATATGGCCATATGTAGGTGCCCAGATTATTTACTTAACAATAAATAACATTTCCTTTCAAAGGTGCTATACTTGGAGATAAATTACATTAGAATTGAGTAGACTTATCAACGTATTAAAAGATAATTATTTGGCAAAGTAAAGAAAATATATAACCGATGGGTCCACGATTTCAGTATTCTCATCTCTAGCTTCGTGACAGCAACCCCCGAAGATTTTGAAGTTGGCTTTGCTGCCGCTCGAGTCTTGACTCAACGTATCGTACTGCCACTGGGGTGTTGTCATTTCTCTCCTATAGCCGATAAATAATTACATCAGGGCGTCAATTCTTTGAAAACGATGTTTTAATTAAAACTAATTTTTGTCCTTGATCAATAAAAATAATTTGCATGGACACATTTAGTGGTGGGCCTAAATTGACTTCTGATTTTCCAACATGATTAGCCTAGGTCTATTTTCAACAGTATACTCTTTCGGATACGTAATATAATGAATATTTAAATCGACAATATATATATATATATATATATATATATATATTATATATATTATATATATACACACGTATAATATATATATATATAGATATATATATATATATATATATATATATATATATATATATATATATATATATAATACACACGTATATATATATAAATATATATATATATATATATATATATCTATATATATATATATATATATATATATATGCATACAATATTAATCTGCTTTATTTTATTATTTACCGTTAATCTGTTTTATTAGCCATGTTCGCTTGTTCTTTTATCTTTTCATATTGCTCAACATAAAATTAATCAGACCTAGCTAATTCAAAAGTCAAAAAGCTAAATCATAAAAATTCAAAACGATATAATTCAGTCTTTATTTTTTTTCGAATTCCTGCATGTCATCCTGTTCATTTGGATATGTTGGAAAGGTGTTTTTTGGAGTCAAAACTGGGACGAAATAACATTAAGAAAGGATTACTTTCATTAAAGCTTTTTCTTAGGTTGATCTTTCTGTAGCTATTCATTCTTCTAAATAGAAATTAATTCAAATTAGTTTCACAATGTATACCTAGACTTATTACCATAAGCCATTATAAGTAGCTGAAAGGATAAGAAATATGAAAGGGGGACGTTATCATTTAAGATTTTTTTTTTTTTTTATAAGAAATACCTACTGCTTTAATCAAGGGGTTGCTCTTTGCACGGCTACTACAGGTTAACACGAGTGTATGACATATTTTGTGGAATGAAAGATAAGTTTCTTTGAGCAGAAAATATATTTTATAAACATGCATTTTAAGGCGTCGTTTGTCGGTGCGGGGAATTTTAAAATAACCTTTATCATTAGTAATGCTTTCACGCGATGGAGTCTGTAACGTAAAGAAGTCGGATCAAGTCGCCTGAGATGTAGAAGAGAGCGGCGGAGGTGGCATATAGGAGTGATGGAATGGGTTAGGCCGATGTTAATAAAGTATCTCCAATGTATTCTTTAGGTTTTGAAAGGAAGAAAAAAAGGCATGCATCATTGAAACTGTTTCCCTCCTATCCGTGTATTGACTGTCCCAGCCCCCGATAAAAAAAACAAAACAAAAAGAGTAAGCCTTAACTGAATCTCTCATCCATCAAAGAGAAGTTTGCTTATTGATTAGACAACCTATCAAAGATTTCAAGTGTGATTTAAAAATCTCTTCCCTCTTCCATCTAAAAGTATAATTCATTCAGACACCAGTCATAAGCGTAGACCTGTGATGATTTCTAGTTCAGCAAGTCGTGACGAGGCACTAGAATTCAAAGTCACAAAGCAACATTTACACAATACTTGTATTGTCTATCTTTTGTGGTGCTTTGAGGTGTTCCACCTCTAGGCCATGGTCTAAAACTTTGCCGTTCTTAAACATTTGATTCATCTATGTATGATTCTCTGGTTATTAAGCTTTCTGATATCCTCTCCAACAGGAACTTTGCACCGAATGCAGGCGTAATAATGTCTCTCGCTCATCGAGGGATGTTTCTTAGACCGATATATGACACATTGACATTAGATTTCCTTGCACCTAACATCAAAAGCAATAGAGTGAGGTGCCCCGTTAACACTGTTAGGATATAGTTTTTTTTTCTTTTTGTTTTTAAATTTTATAGCATTTGTGAGATTCCAAGTTTTTCTGTAAAATTTAACAAATGGAATAGTTCAACTACCTTCGACCTAATATTGAAATGATAAATTTAAGGGACTATGTTTATGCGATCCTACTAGTGACAGGTGTCTCCTATCTATTTTGGTAATTGTATAATCTATGGTGTTGATATGACGTTTTTTATCACTTCGTTTCGTTCACGTTCAATTTTGCTATATGGAAAATAGTTTTACACAATAAAACATAACACAATGTTCTAAAGATATCAGTGACGTTTTTAACGTCATTACACATAATTTCTTCCATTTTTAAAAAGAAAAATAGATAAATAAGGCATGAATCGTGCGTCAGGCAGGTGAACGAAAAATTATGAAACTCTGCCATCAGTTTTTTGGCCGACAGTACATATGAGTGGAGGAGGAGGGAGGAGGCATTACATCGCTTATTTGGTTGAGAGCATGATTTTGACAGAAGCGATTCAGTTCATTATAAATTGTTTGTGGGATGAGAATTAAGGTCCCCGATTATACAAATATGATCAGCAGGAGAATAATGAATAATACTGTGAAACTCACCTTGAATCATGCAGTAATGATCAAAATTATTGTTATTTTCCCATTGCATATAAACATTAAAAATTAGGATTTTAGAATCCCCTACTGTTGCTTGAAGCCCCAGCAATCTGTCACTCCTGTAGGTCATCACCTTTATCGTATTGTCTAACGATTTGTGCCACAGGAAAGAAAGGCCCCCTTTCGGGCGACCGGCTATGATTTGATCTGTAACTTGCATCGATGAAGTCGAGAAGGTTCTGAAGTCTTCATGAATTGAATCGCAGAATGGCAAGGCATTGTGGCAGAGGAGCGTTTCTTGCAATGCAATGATGCCTTTGAATTTTTTGCAGAACATGTTTAGGAGAGGAATGTTCCGCTTGATGCTAAAAATATTCCAAGAGATTATGTTTAATGTATCCATGGTTACTCACGAAGATGGGAGATGAATGCGCTGATCATTTGGTTGGATGGGGGGTTAGCCAGGGGGAGTGGGCGGTCACTCGCCGTGGGTGGTTGGCTGGCACTTGCGGTGGAAATGACGCTGGTTGGAGTGTCCGTAAGTTCATCTGGGGGTGGTTGGTCCCGGATTAGTTTATATCTTGAAACTAATATATTAGGACAGAAATTCTCGCCTTTAAGAACGTCGAGGTGTTGAAATAGGCAGGTAACCCAGTAAGCCACTTTATGTTTACTTCTGCATGGGAGTTCGTGAGAGATGAGTGGGTCAGAGCCAGAGAGAAACTTGATTCTCTCCACTATGGCGTCTAGCGTCACCGATGAGCGCAGATTGTGAATTACTACGTGACCTCTCTTCACAGGTGTTAGGTGAGGTGAAACACGAATGTTGGGCTCCGGTCCAGCGGCCAAAAGAGAGGTTCTTCTCTTCTTTCTGCTTGTTTGTATCTGCCAGCCGCCAGACCCCTCATGATCACTCTCATCTGCATCTACGATGGGGGGTTGGGGGGAAGAGATAGTGTGGGGAGGATTATGAGGGCTGGTAATCATCACTGGAGATAATATATTTCTTCCACCACAGGCACTGGGGAGGGAGAAGAAGTTTGGAGACCAACAGTCCCCGCAGAATGGTCTATAGGTGACGAAGGCACTTCCGTGTTGCTGAAAGGCGAGGAAAAACTGGATGCCGCATTCATAGGAGTCTGGTGGCTATCTGTGTGATGTCTATCGATCCCTGCACTCCTTTGATCGCATCCCAGATCCGTGTGAAGGTTATTTTTTTCCACCGTTTTAAGGACTGTCTAGGATTCCTGTAGTCCTTTGATCACGTCCCAGATTCTTGGTAATTTATCATTTGTCTCCACAGTTTTTTCCGAGTTTTTTCCAATTATTTCTGAGAGAGATTTTGCTGTTTGGAAGGCATTTTCCGCCGTGTGGTACACCGCAGGTAGGCTTAGATCAGCAGGCCCATTTGGAGGCAGATTGTAAGGGTCATCGTTGTAGATTTCCACCGAGCAGGTCCTTAGCCACTAAGTGATATATGATATTTTCTTGTGAAAGGAAAAGTTCTTCGCGGATCACTCCTTGAGAATGCTCTCTGGTATCAGATCTTTGCATTTCGTATATGCAACGTTGATTTCCTCATCAGAGAAGGCATCACTGACAGATTGTATAGCGGACTCGACGTCGGAACGGTTCGATTGGTATTGTATAAAGTAAAGACAATTGTTCACGAGTACGGAACAGGTGTGTGGGGCACAGGCGCCGGTAGGTGCCAGGGTCACTTGCGCAACGGTTGGAGGTTGGTTGGATGACATTTTTGTGGTAAGGGAAGGGTCAAGCACGAACACATACACTGCATTCTTTTGCCCATTTCCCAGGACCAATAGGCCTCGAGTAGCTGTGATTTGAAAGATTTCTAAGGAACTGATTGGAGCAGAAAGAATATTAGTATATCTGCAACTGCACAACACTCTCCGGCGTACACGCCGGGTATTACGTGGAGACACTATTAACACATTGCTTACCATAAGACGCATAATCACCAAGGGCGAAAACCCCTTCTTTTCTGTGAAGAAACGCGCGAGAGACCTCCAACACGTCTCTCTCTCTCTCTCTCTCTCTCTCTCTCTCTCTCTCTCTCTCTCTCTCTCTCTCTCTCTTTCTCTCTCTCTCTCTCTCTCTTCCAAGTCTGGCCGTAGTTTATAAGAGGACGAGACCTTACGAACGAGTAATAAAAAGTCTGAACGATTTCGTGAGTTAACTTTTGCTCTTGAAATCTAAAATCAGACAGCTGATTGCATTTAGAGAAAACTATGTCAAATTATTAGTTAAGGATTCGTGCCATAAGTGATAGACGTGTTAAAAAAATTTAGTCATTATTCCAAATTTATTATTCGATTTGCAGAGCTGATTCATCATGTATCTATTTCCTATCCGCATATATCCTTCTGAACTCATGTCTTGGGCTGTCAGGGAGTCGACATACCCAGGTTAGACAAAGTTAACAGAACAATCCATTGCTAAGTATTCTGATGAATACTCACATATTTCATCAAGGGATCTGATACATAGGCTGTATTCTTTGAATGAACAACGACACTTTATACTTTCTAATAATGTGAGAATTAGGAGAAAATAGATGTTTTATTTTACATTTTCTTTATCTCTGCCTATTTCATCCGAGTTTATAGATTTTTGCCCAATATTTTCATAATCTTATCCACTTAAGAATAAGTTTTGCCTTAGCATTCTTCATTGCCTTTGCTTAAAACAGAAATACGGTTCTCGTGTAATGAAGTCATTCCGGAATTTATGATAGTATTTCCCTGCTAACTAATGAGTATTTATGTTGGTGACTGCTATTTCTGCAGTAGTTGAATGTTCTTATTGCAGCACAAAACACGTGGAGGAACGTTTACTTCGAAATACCATTACAGATTTGAAGGATAAGTTGGAAGATAATTCTTTGGACTCCTACAGCTGGCTCGACACAGAAGACATGACAGCATATATTTTAATAAAGGACTGTAAAGATAACCTAGAGGTGCATAATGTTTTTCTCAGAAATAAATTTTGTCATGTTAAAAATGAAACAAAATATATTTATATTGTCTTGCGTTGATGGCGAAATTTGCATCAAAATATAAAGTCCAAATAAAAAAAAAGTATTTAATAATATTTTCCGTGTGTATGTAAAATTTATATTAGTACACACGTATGAATTCATTGACTTATAATTTTGACAAAATTGTGTTATTTATATTAGTATTTTTGTTCTCATGTATATGTTTTTTATATGATTTCTTTTCTAAGTTTAAACAAACAGGGAAGGCGGAAACATGTGGTATATGTTTCCGGCAAAAAAAAAAATGTATTTAAAATGTAATCAGTGTTCAAACCTTTAACAGGATCATTATATAGTTGAACACTTACTACAGTGTTTACCTTAAACTCATAAATAAACCACTATATAGGGAACGTCTCTTAAGAATCCTATCTAACAGAACTCCAATTGTCACATCTGCCCTTTCTGATTCTTCACTGTTTATTTCAACTCTCTGTCTTCGTTAGTTAGCAAATCTCTGATCCAGTCTGCTATTTCTCTATAATTCCTAAATCTCTTACTTCTGTCATTAGCGAGAGAGAGAGAGAGAGAGAGAGAGAGAGAGCCATATACGCGTTATTACATAGGGTTACCAAGTTTAAATTTGTCTGATTGGATTTTTTTGTTTTTATCTCTCTCTCTCTCTCTCTCTCTCTCTCTCTCTCTCTCTCTCTCTCTCTCTCTCAAATGTGATTCATAATAGTCGACTAACAACTACATGCCCAATTAAATACTTAAATGAACAGAGGCAGAATTGATTTTTGGGAACATACCAGTACCATCCCTACAGAATCGGCTTGACAGTCGGACGATGGTCTTTTAGGTTTGGGTGTCACAAGATCACAGAGAGAGAGAGAGAGAGAGAGAGAGAGAGATGAGGAGAGAGAGAGAGAGGACGAGAGAGAGAGAGAGAAACAAAAAAAATTCAAGAAAAAATCTTAATTTAGTCACCCTATAAAATAACGCTTCTATTGCTCTCTAATGGCCAAGCTAGATAACCATTCGGTCTTCAATGGAAGCTAGCTTTCTTCTCCTCTTCAGATTATTCTTTGTATTGGGACAAAGCTTGCATTCTGTTGCATCATGTTAATATTTTCATGTAAATATTCATTCGACGTTTACCTTCAGCTGCTCGTAAACTTGCGTGAAGACTCCTTCAATACCTTGGGAGCTTTTCAGCACGCCATCAATCTAGCGCCTGCATACGAGTGTGTTTTACTCTAAAAGCAACACTGGCATCTCCTCACTCTGACGTTACTCTTTCATTCTTCCGTTGTTGTTGTTTTTTCTTTTTTTTCTTTTTTTAACAATCATCGCGTTCTCCTCTTGTTAGTACATCTGTTTTTGAAAGTAGCGGACCACGGAGGGAAACAATTACGAATTGTGATGGATGTAAAATGGTTCCCATGATTTAAAATAGCTGTGTGCATGTGTGTGTGTGTGTGTGTGTGTGTATGTGCGTGAAAAGGCCATCAGTTAGCGGTTAACTTGCAAGAGGAGATAGATTACATTCTTTGACTAAGAAGCCACATTAAAATTTTATTAATAAACATGTACTATAGCCTTAAGTCTCTCTCTCTCTCTCTCTCTCTCTCTCTCTCTCTCTCTCTCTCTCTCTCTCTCTCTTTAAAAAAAAGTAGCCTTGTGTACTTTCCTCTGTCATGAACTATGACTAAAAGCCTCAAAAATCTTAATAAATTTAATTTGAAGATATCACAGAAAACATTGACTAGTAGTAATTTCTTTTGTTCAATTCATTTAATTAATGTATCTCCGTCACTCTCCCTCCCCTCACCGCCACGCCCACAATCTACTTGATTATTCAGTATTTCATGTCTAGTGTTTTAAGACATTTCGTGGAAGCATATTCCAGAACTGTAACAGGGTACCGTCCCTTCCTTGAAGAAGTGGGACGCCATATCTTGAAATCTAATCATAGAAACCTCTTGCAAATAATCTCATTATGTTTCCCACACCCAAATTACATGTGGGAACTGTCATCGAACAACCCTAACCTAACCTAGGGGCATTTAAAAAAAAACCGGGGCTTCTGCATACAAGTATACATTTCATAAATTTGTTTCTTGGAAGGCAAATTAATATAAAGTAATATTTCGCATAGAAAATTATCAAGTTAGTGGAGAGTTTAATCCTCCACTTCTGATAGTTACGACGTGACTGAAATCACAAATAAATAAAGGGAGGTGACTATTATTGTTACTTTACAATTCCTAGTGAAGAATAAAAGAGAATCAGCTATTGACATTAAACAGAACGGCAAAAGAACTTTCCTGCTGCTACTCGATGGGGTTTGTGTGTGTGTGTGTGTGTGTCGCTTAATTCGCTTGATTCACCGAACTTTTAGTACTACCTAACTTCAACGCCGGTGTTGCTGAAATTACTTTTGCATATGAAAATTTGTCTTTTTATTCTTTCTTGGAGACAGAGAGAGAGAGAGAGAGAGAGAGAGAGAGGATCGTGTCTAAAAAGTTAACAATTTACAGTTTAAACTTGTTTCTACAGGACGACTAAGCCGATCGCCGCAAAAAAAACATAATACTGATAAATTTTCCTTTTAGATCTCGAGAATAATAGAACTGTTGCAGTTAGCTTTTAAACGAGATTAGTGAATGACTGCCATGGTAATCGCTCTATAGCGAAGTAACATATATTAAAGAAAAGAAAAATGCATCTTCTTCGAGTAGGTCTGCAGCAGGGATGCATTCGCGCACGTGTTGGAGGCGTCTGTTCTCATAATTGTTCGAGAATCCTGTCGTATTATTTTGTAACTTTTCGTCAAGATCCTTCTAAAAAGTTCCTGTCGGGAGACGATGACGTTCGCTGGTTAAGCTCCGCATATATATATATATATATACGGCGATCTGTGGCGGGGCTGAAAAGGGCGGAGCTTAACCAGCGAACGTCATATTCTCCCGACAAGAACTTTTTAGAAGGATCTTGACGAAAAGTTACAAAATAATAATACGACGGGATTCTCGAACAATTATGAGAACAGACGCCTCCAACACGTGCGCGAATGCCTCCCTGCTGCAGACCTACTTGAAGAAGATGCATTTTCTTTCCTTGTAATATATGTTACTTCGCTTATAGAGCGATTACCATGACAGTCATTCACTAATCTCGTTTAAAAGCTAACTGCAACAGTTCTATTATTCTCGAGATCTAAAAGGAAAATTTATCAGTATTATGTTTTTTTTTGCGGCGATCAGCTTAGTCGTCCTGTAGAAACGAGTTTAAACTGTGAATTGTTAACTTTTTAGACACGATCCTCTTCTCTCTCTCTCTCTCTCTCTCTCTCTCTCTCTCTCTACTCTTTCTCGGGTTTAGGGAAGAAGCATTGGAAATGTGACTAATTACTGATGTAGACATTTTAAATGCTGGGAGGTAACTGAGTTAGTTAGTCTGTGAGACTGGATTATTATCTTCCCATTGTTAAATAAAACATTTATTTTTTATATAGCTTTTGTCTCTCATTTGATGACCTGTTAGAATGGAGAGAGAGAGAGAGAGGTTGTCGAGAGAGAGAGGTCGCGAGTCGAGAGAGAGAGAGAGCGTAGAGGCTATCCCAGCGGTCGCTTAGAGAGAGAGAGAGAGAGATGTGTGTATCAGTTTGCCTGCCGCTTTGGTTTCACACATACCAAATAAAAACGAGATTCATATCTGCGTTATATATATATATATTATATATATATATATATATATATATATATATATATATATATATATATATATATATGTATATATATATATATATATATATATATATATATATATATATATATATATATATATATATATATATATATATATATATATATATATATATATATATAAACGAGATTCATATCTGCGTATATATATATATATATATATATATATATATATATATATATATATATATATATATATATATATATATATAAACGCAGATATGAATCTTGTTTTTATTTGGTATGTGTGAAACCAAAGCGGCAGGCAAACTGATACACACAATCTCTCCATCTCTCTCTCTCTAAGCGAACGCTGGGATAGCCTCCACGCTCTCTCTCTCTCTCGACTCGCGACCTCTCTCTCTCGACAACCTCTCTCTCTCTCTCCATTCTAACAGGTCATCAAATGAGAGACAAAGCTATATAAAAAATAAATGTTTATTTAACAATGGAAAGATAATAATCCAAGTCTCACAGACTAACTAACTCAGTTACCTCCCAGCATTTAAAATGTCTACATCAGTAATTAGTCACACCAATTGTCTCTTCTCCCATATGGGACCCTCTGTCCCCCCTTGCCAGAATCGTCTGTTACAAAGACAGGAGAAACACACTCATAAGTACACACAAGTTTAAAGACAAAGTTAACAGCTCAAATGAAATATGACATTTTACAAGCAATCAACAAGCCACCCTTTAGGCTAAAGTAATTCAACACTTACCCATTCCCAGGCCAGAATATCACTCACTTATAACAGATAAACTTTCGCAGAGCTCTCCCGGCATCTTGCCTTTCTCCCACAGATGTAAAATCTTACAATGCTTGAACTGGGGAAACAGTGAGATGATGAAAATATTTGCTGGCCAGTTTTGCAGCTGTCGTAAATCAATGCTCGAAGCGGTGGCTTCACAAAAGGAGAACTGTAATTTCAGACGTCTTCTTTACTCTGTATTGCAGAAAACAATGTCTATTCTTGATACTCGAAGGTCAGAAACTCCTCGAAACCTCTTGTAGAACGTTTCTTCTCTGAAGGTTTGCTCAATGTCGAAATATCTCGGCCGTCCACTTCCTGACGATGACTTGACCAGATTCCGATCAAACTCTCGAGCACCTTTTTCCTCTCTTATCCTTCGTCTGTTCCTTCTTCTCTTATCTCTGCTCTCTGCTGGTCTCTAACTGATGATCTCTGCTCTGATCTCGGCTCTCTGCTGTTCTCTAACTGATGGTCTCATCTCTCCTACTTCATCAGTTGTATATATACGGCAATCTGGGGCAGGGCCTACCAGCGAACGTCACAGGCTCCAAAGATGACCGGAGCATCTTAGAAGAATCTCGACGAAATGTTGCATCAGAAATTGTAGCGTTTCTCACGACCCGTCAGCGCCTGTTGAGTTCCATATCACACCTGATGATTCTAGAACAATCATGAGAATGGGCGCCTCCAACACGTGCGCGAATGCCTCTTTGCTGAAGGCTTACTTAAAGAAAATGCATTTTCATTTCCTTAATATATACTTTCGCTATAGAGCGATTACCATGACACGTTTTCCCCAAAAGAAAAAAAAACGAAATCAACTGATTTTATTTTTTTTCTAAAGAAAGAAGAAGCAAACAGCAGGGAAACAATTCTGGATAAAGCTTTAATCTACTTAAACACTCGCACTTATCCACTCACACAACCACTCGTGTCAAAACAGAAAACGGTCATCAGGCAACTCGTTCAAAAAAATCTCTAGAGAAGCTATCAGCTATAACATTATCCTTTCTTTTCTGAACTCTGATCAAGAACTTCCAAATTCTTAAGCAATTCTGAGTTTTTCTCAAAACTAACTCCTCTCTGTGACATAGTTACTACAGCTACGAACACGGGCGGTGGCCATGGCACGGGGCGTTCGTTATAATTCTGAAGCAAGTTTACATGCATCCACTTTGCTCTATGCTTGCCCATATCGATTACATAATGTAGATTTCCCCTCTTCTCTAACTTTGAAAAAAGGACCTTGAAACTTATAAGATAAAGAGGGACCCTCTTTAAGGACTAGCACTAAAACTTTATCTCCCACACAGAACCTTATCTCTTTTGCTCTAAGATCATGTTTCCGTTTAGTTTCCCCTTGACTTTCACTCTCGTTTTCCTTCTCTAGTTGCCAAGCATCTCTTAAATTATTTTTATAATACTCCAGATTAGTTATGTAGTCTTCTCTACCCTCTTTAAGCATTAAATTACATTACAACATTTCCAAAGGACCTTTAGCGGTGTGACCGAAAACCAGCTCGAAAGGACTAAATCCTGTAGTGTCGTTCAGTGCCAACCTTAAAGCTAACAGAACAAATGGTAACTTTTCTTCCCAGTCATGTTCAAAGTTACTACACAGTTTTCGCAGACAACTCTAACGTTTGGTGAAACCGCTCCACAATGCCTTGTGATGATGGATGATAAGGTGTGGAAGTTACGAGTTTAATGCATAACTCTTTCATTCTATCCTAGAAATATTTGGATACAAAATTACTACCATTATCACTCTGTATAGTACGAGGTAGACCAAACTTAGAAAAATAATCTAACAATCGTTTAACTATGGTCCTTGCGTTACAGCTTCTTACGGGTATCGCATCTGGATAGCGAGTTAGTCTTTCAATTATTGTCAACAGATATATACTCCCTCCCTTACTTTTAGGCAACGGTCCGACCATATTGATAACTACATTCTCAAAAGGTTCGCCTACTGAAGGAATATTACACAACGGAGCTCTGGGAATTACTTGATTCGGTTTCCCAGCAATTTGGCATTCAAGAATATATCTCATTACGTCACTCCTCATTTTAGGCCAAAAGTACGCCTTACTAATACACCTGAAAGTTTTATTTACTCCCAAATGTCCTTGCTCATCATGTGCTAACTTCAAAACTAGTTCACGAAGCTTCCTAGGAGCCACTAATTTTTTGGTGATTTCCTCTTTACTACCTGACTTAGGCCAAACATAACAACACAAAACTTTGTCCTTTAAACAAAAAGTTATTTTACACACATCATCGAGATCATTACCCAGGTCACATTCAAAAATTCGGGTTAGTGTCTCATCCTCTCTTTGAAATTTGACTATTCTATCCTTATTCAAAAGGTTAGGGCCTAATTCATCGCCGTAACCAGTACTTGATTCCACTACATCGACTAAGTTACTCTTCACAGCTACATCTTCCGTTTGGCTATCACAGTCACCGAGAGAGTTAGGTCTCTCAGCCACACTCATGCCAAGTTCAACCTCGCCACCTCTATCACACTCGTTCGAATCCACGAACCCACTCTCATTCGAATCCTCGAACTCACACTCGTTCGAATCCACGAACAAATTATGACCGTAGTCTATGTCTGTATCTAAACCTGACCTAGTTACTACCATTTCAGACACTGGAATATCCCTCACAATAGGATTCACATTCTTAGATAAAGCTAAGTCATTACCGACAATAATGTCAACGCCATCAACAGGCAAACTGTCAACAACAGCAAGTTTCACTTCTCCTGACACTACCTGACTCAACTTCAACAAAGGACAAAGGACACAAGTGTCAGGAAATCCACCTAACATGACTTTTTCTTCCATATTGATTTCCGCCCTGTCTGGCACACTCTTTCTCCTAATCAGTGAGACAGGAGCTCCTGTGTCCTGAAGCAAGATTGCTTCTCTCGAATCTACTCCTCCAACAGAGGAAACTACACCTTCATTCAGAAATTCACCCCAAAATTTCCCAGTTTCTCTGATCACATCATTCTTACTTGACAAAAGGTTAACTAGAGACACCGGTTTCTTACCGTCCTTCCTTTCTATTGCACAGTTTCTTGCTAAATGCCCTTTCCCATTACATTGGAAACAAGTTAATTCTAAGCCACTAGATGCCACTTTATTCTTACAAACCTTAGATGTATGACCAGGTTTTCCGCATGTATAACAGGAAAAGTCACTTTCACTCGCATTGCTATTGCTAGAACTGAAACCTTTACCACTTAGTACTCTACCAGACGAAGGCTCATTTCGCCTCTTACTGACACTTAAGTTATGAGTCAATCTATATTCGTCTGCTAACCTAGTTGCTCCTGCAAAAGATACTTCTCGCCTATCTTCTTTATAAAGCTTAATCTCAGGGGATATGTTATCTTTGAAGTTTTCTAACAACACTAAGTTCTTTATACCATCAAAATCCTCAACTTTAGCAGAAGTTAACCAATCAGAAAACAGCCTTTCTAACTTCTTACCATATTCTACATGTATAATATTCTCATCCCTTCTCAAACTTCTAAATTTCTTATGTTACGGCTCCGGTACTAGCCTGTACGTGCTAAGAACAGTTTCTTTCACAATATCATAATCATCACATTCCTCCTTAGACATACAACTATACACAGTAAGCGCCCTACCACTGAAAACTGACTGTAAATATAAAATCCACATTTCTTTAGGAGAACCTACTCTTTCCATTAACTTCTCAAAACACATGAAATATTTCGTTACATCTTCCTCATCAAACTTTGGTACTAATTTCATCACTGCACTCATACCTAACCCATCAGCTCCACTTTCGTTCTCGCCTGTCTGACTGTTAAGAGTACTTTGCTTTAACCTAGCGATTTCCAACTCATGCATATGTTCTTTCTCTCTTTCTTCCTGCTCATGCATACATTCTTTCTCTCTTTATTCCTGCTTGTGCATACGTTCTTTCTCTCTTTCTTCCTGCTGCATTACCAACATTTCTCTCTCTTCCTGTATTTTCATTACTTCTCTCTCAACCACTCTTTCATCTCTCTCATACTTTTCTCTTTCTTTCCTTTCAACATACTCACGGAGATCATTCCCCTCTAGACCTAGAAACTTACCCGACTCAATAAACTCTTTCACCATCTCACTCATTCTGGTTCTTTATATATTCTCCCTGTATCAGTCTGTTATGGTGCCGAATAACCTGGCAAGGTCGCCAAATGATACGGACCAAGGTCCGCTCCAGGTTCATTAATATAATAAACAAAAGGATTCGGCAACCAACAGTTGAAACTGGGGATAGGAATATAGAAAGAAACACAAACAGAACAAAGGTTTATTTACAAGCTTACTAACAAAGATAAAGGCAGAATGGTTTCTCCTATTTACATAGCTAAAGTAAAATCTTACAATGCGCGAACTGGGAAAACAGTGAGGTAATGAAAAGACTTGCTGGCCAGTTTTGCAGCTGTCGGAAATCAATGCTTGAAGCGGTGGCTTCACAAAAGGAGAACTGTAATTTCAGATGCCCTCTTGGCTCTGTATTGCAGAAAACAATGTCTATTCTTGATACTCGAAGGTCAGGAACTCCTCGAAACCTCTTGTAGAACGTTTCTTCTCTGAAGGCTTGCTCAACGTCGAAATATCTCAGTCGTCCACTCCTTGACGACGACTTGACCAGTTTCTGATCAAACTCTCGAGCACCTTTTTCCTCTCTTATCCTTCGTCTGTTTCTTCTTCTCTTATCTCTCTCTGATGATCTCTGCTCTGATCCCTGCTCTCTGCTGGTCTCTAACTGATGATCTCTGCTCTTATCTCGGCTCTCTGCTGGTCTCTAACTGATGATCTCATCTCTCCTACTTTGTCAGTTGTATATATATGGCAATCTAGGGGCGGGGCCTACCAGCGAACGTTACAGGCTCCCGAGATGACCGGAACATCTTAGAAGAATCTTTACGAAATGTTGCATCAGAAATGGTGGCGTTTCTCACACCTGTTGAGTTCCATATCACACCTGACAATTCTAGAACAATCATGAGAACGGGCGCCTCCAACCCGTGCACGAATGCTGCAGACCTACTTGAAGAAAATGCATTTTAATTTCCTTAATATGTATTTCACTTCGCTATAGAGCGATTACCATGACAGCGACCTTGCTAGTATATTTGTCACCGTAACATATCAAAACTTGGAGAATATAGAAAGAATCAGAATGAGTGAGATGGTGAAAGAGTTTATTGAATCGGGTAAGCTTCTAGGTCTAGAGGGGAATGATCTCTGTGAGTATGTTGAAAGGTAAGAAAGAGAAAAATATGAGAGAGATGAAAGAGTGGCTGAGAGAGATGAAAGAGCAGCTGAGAGAGAAGTAATGAAAATGCAGCAAGAGAGAGAAGCAATGAAAATGCAGCGAGAGAGAGAAGCAATGAAAGTGCAGCAAGATAGAGAAATGCTGGTAATGCAGCAGGAAGGAAGAGAGAAAGAACGTAAGCATGAGTTAGAAATCACTCGTTTAAGGCATAGTACTCTTAACAGTCAGACAGGCGAGAACAAAAATGAAGCTGATGGTTTAGGTATGAGTGTAGTGCTGAAATTAGTACCAAAGTTTGATGAGGAAGATGTAACGAAATATTTCATGTGTTTTGAGAAGTTAATGGAAAGTGTAGGTTCTCCTAAAGAAATGTGGACTCTATATTTACAGTCAGTTTTGCGTGGTAGGGCACTTACTGTGCATAGTTGCATGTCTAAGGAGGAATGTGATGATTATGATATCGTGAAAGAAACTGTTCTCAGAGCGTACAGGTTAGTACCTGAGGCGTACCGTAAGAAATTTATAAGTTTGAGAAAGGACGAGAATATTATGTATGTAGAAATATGGTAAGAAGTTAGAAAGGCTGTTTTGTGATTGGTCAACTTCCACTTAAGTTGATGATTTTGATGGTCTCAAGAACTAGTATTGTTAGAAAACTTCAAAGATAACTTATCCCCTGAGATTAAGCTTTATATAGAAGACAGACGAGAAGTATCTTTTGCAGGAGCAACTAGGTTAGCAGACGAATATAGATTGACTCATAATTTAAGTGTCAGTAAGAAGCGAAATGATTCTTCGTCTGGTAGAGTACAAAGCAGTAAAAGTTTCAGTTTTAGTAATAGCAATGTGAGTGAAAGTGACTATTACTATTATGCATGCAGAAAATCTGGTCATACGTCTAAGGTTTGTAAGAATAAAGTGGCATTTAGTGGCTCAGAATTAACTTGTTTCTGATGTAATGTGAAAGGGCATTCAGTGAAAATTTGTGCAGTAGAAAGGAAGGACGTTAAGAAACCAGTGTCTCTGCTTAACCTTTCGTCAAGTAGGAATGATGTGATCAGAGAAACTAGGAAATTTTGGGGGGAATTTCTGTCAGAAGGTGTAGTTTCCTCTGTTGGAGGAGTAGATTCGAGAGAAGCAATCTTACTTTGGGACACAGGAGCAGCTGTCTCACTAATTAGGAGAGAGAATGTGCCAAACAGGGCAGAAATAAACATGGAAGAAAAAGTCATGTTAGGTGGATTTCCGAACACTTGTGTTATTTGTCCTTTGTGGAAGTTGAACTTTTAAAAGTCAGGTAGTGTCAGGAGAAGTGAAACTAGCAGTTGTTGACAGTTTGCCCGTTGATGGCGTTGACATAATTGTTGGTAATGACTTAGCTTTATCCAAATATGTGAATCCTGTGGTGAGAGAGATTCCAGTGCCTGAGATGGTCATAACTAAGTCAGGTTTAGATACAAACATAGACTACGGTCATAGTTTGTTCATGGATTTGAATGAGTGTGAGTTCGAGGATTCGAACGAGAGTGAGTTCGTGGATTTGAACGAGTGTAATAGAGGTGGCAAGGTTGATCTTGGCATGAGTGTGGCTGAGAGACCTGATTCTATCGGTGGTGACAGTGATAGCCAAACGGAAGGTGTAGCTGTCGAGAATAACGTAGTCCATGTAGTGGAATCAAGTAATAGCTACTGTGATGAATTAGGCCCTAACCTTTTGAATTAGGATGAGCTAGTGAGACACTAACCCAAATTTTTTAATGTGAGCTGGATGATGATCTCGATAATGTATGTAAGGAAACGTTTTGTTCAAAAGAAAAAGTTTTGTCTCATTATGTTCGTCCTACGTCAGGTAGTAAAGAGGAAATCACCGAACAATTAGTGGTTCCTAGGAAGCTTCGTGAACTAGTTTTGAAGTTAGCGCATGATGAGCAAGGACATTTGGGAGTAAATAAAACTTTCAGGTGTATTAGTAGTGCGTACTTTTGGCCTAAAATGAGAAGTGACAGGAAGAGGTATGTTTTAAGCTGTCATGAATGCCAAATTACCGGAAACCCGAATCAAGTAATTCCCAGAGCTCCGCTGTGTAATATTCCTTAAGTATGCGAACCTTTTGAGAATGTAGTTATTGATATGGTTGGACCGTTGCCCAGAAGTAAGGGAGGGAATATATATCTGTTAACAATCATTGATAGGCTAACTCGCTATCCAGAGGCGATACCCGTAAGAAGCTGTAACGCAAGGAACATAGTTAAATGTTTGTTAGATTATTTTTCTAAGTTTGGTCTGCCTCTTACTATACAGAGTGATAATGGTGGTAATTTTGTATCCAAATATTTCAGGGATAGAATGAAAGAGTTAGACATTAATCTCGTAACTTCCACACCTTATCACCCCGAATCACAAGGCACTGTGGAGCAGTTTCACCAAACTGTAAAGAGTTGTTTACGAAAAGTGTGTAATAACTTTGAACATGACTGGGAAGAAAAGTTACCATTTGTTCTGTTAGCTTTACGGTTGGCACCAACTGACACTACAGGATTTAGTCCTTTCGAGCTGGTTTTCGGTCACACCGCTGAAGGTCCTTTGGAAATGTTAAAACGTAATTTAATGCTCAAAGAAGGTAGAGAAGACTACATAACTAATCTAGAGTGTTATAAAAACAATTAAAGAGATGCTTGGCAACTAGCGAAGGCGAACGAATTGAAAGTCAAGGGGAAACTTAAAGGAAGCATGATCTTAGAGCGAAAGAGAGAGGTTTCTGTGGGAGATAAAGTTTTAGTAATAGTCAAGAGAGAAATTCCCTCTTTTATCCTTATAAGTTCGAAAGGTCCTTTTTTTCAATTTTAGAAAAGAAGGAAATCTAATTATTTAAAACTGATCTGGGTAACCGTAGAGCAAAGTGGCTGCATGTAAAACGTTGCTCAAGAATTATAACGAACGCCCCGTGCCGTGGCCACTGCTCATGCCCTTCGTAACAGTGTTACAGAAAGAAATTAGTTTTGAGAAAAGCTCCCAGGTGCTCAAGAATTTCGAAGTTTAATCCGAGGTTAGAAAAGGAAAATTAAGGGGAAAGGATAATGTTATAGACGGTAGCCTCTTGAGATTTTTCAGAATGAGCAGTCTGGTGACCGTTTTCTGTGTTTGCACGGTTGGGTGAATGAATTGTAAAGTGTGCCTGTTTAACTGAGGTAAAGCTTTATGCAGAATTGTTCCCCTGATGTTTGATTCTTGTTTCTTTAAAAAAAATAAAATCAGTTGACTTCATTTTTTTTGGAAGGGGGGGAGGGGGAACGTGTCATGGTAATCACTCTATAGCGAAGTAACATTTATTAAAGGAAAGAAAAATGCATGTTCTTCGAGTAGGTCTGCAGCAAGGAGGCATTCGCCCACGTGTTGGAGGCATCTGTTCTCATAATTGTTCGAGAATCCCCAGGTATGTTGTGGAACTCTAGTACACGCTCATCGCTAGAAACGCCGCGCATTATGATGTAACTTTTCATTTAGATCTTTCTAAAAAGTTCCTGTCGGGAGACGATGACGTTCGCTGGTTAAGCTCTGCCTTTTTCAGCCCTGGCCCCAGATCGCCTTATATATATATATATATATATATATATATATATATATATATTATATATAATATATATATATTATAATATATACATATATAAATGACTGAGGAAGTAGAGAGATCATCAGAGAGATCACCAGAGATAAGAGACTAAGGAAGAGATGAAGGATAAGAGAGGAATAGGACACACGAGAGAGTGTGAATGAAAACAAGTTAAGTCCGCAGTCCATAGATGGAGAGAGAGAGAGAGATTCCGACGTTGAGCAACCCTTCGGAGAAGAAACGTCCTAAGAGTAGTTTTGAGGAGTAACCCGCCCGTCAAGTTTCAAGACTAACACATTTCTTTCTGCAGTACAAAGTCAAGAAGCCATCTGAAGTTTCTGCTGTCCCCTTTAGTGAAGGCCTCGCTTCGAGCACTGATTTTCGACAGCTGCAAAACTGGCTACGCAAATATTTTCATCACCCCACTGTTTCCCCATTTTACATATTGTCAGTTTTAATTTTGTTATGTTTCAATTGTTGGTGTTGAATCCTTTTTGTTTATTGTAATAAAGAACCTGAGCGGATCTCGGTCCGTAACAATAACACACTACAGTACATCAATCTTTGCATATCTCATAGTTAGGGAGCTTTTATCATATAGTAATGGCAGGAAAATATGTTTTGATGAAAATGAAAGAATGGAAAAAAAGTGCTGATGAATCCCATTACTGAACTTTACTATGAAAAAGTAAATTTTCATGATTATATATATATATATATATATATATATATATATATATATATATATATATATATATATATCATGAAAATTTACTTTTTCATAGTAAAGTTCAGTAATGGGATTCATCAGCACTTTTTTTCCATTCTTTCATTTTCATCAACATATTTTCCTGCCATTACTATATGATAAAAGCTCCCTAACTATGAGATATGCAAAGATTGATGTACTGTAGTGTGTTATGTTACGGACCGAAAAGTAAATTTTCATGATTATATATATATATATATATATATATATATATATATATATATATATATATATATATATATATAACATGAAAATTTACTTTTTCATAGTAAAGTTCAGTAATGGGATTCATCAGCACTTTTTTTGTTCCATTCTTTCATTTTCATCAAAACATATTTTCCTGCCATTACTATATGATAAAAGCTCCCTAACTATGAGATGCAAAGATTGATGTACTGTAGTGTGTTATGTTACGGACCGAGATCCGCTCAGGTTCTTTATTACAATAAACAAAAAGGATTCAACACCAACAATTGAAACTCGGGATACGAATTATAGAAAGAAACTCGAACAGAACAGAAGTTTATTAACAAGAAGTTTCATATATATATATAGTTATATATATATATATATATATATATAATATATATAATATATATATATAATATAAAAGGAGCCCATAAAAAACGCCAAAATATAGAGAAAAAAAGTACATATTCCTGGAAAAAGAATTTGAATTAATTCGCAAGCAACTTTCGTCTTTGTGAAGTATCCATGACCATATAATTGAGAAAGCAATTCACAAAGCAAACGTAATTTTCTACCGACCCCCTAAAGACAAGACAGAGATACAGCCAAACAATAAAATAAAATTCCCCACCTGGACACGATTAAGAGAGTAAACCCCACCCCCTCGGAAAATCTAACCCTTTTGTATTTACTTACCCAAACACCTTAGCCAAAATCCCTGATTAACGTCCAACAAAACACATCTCCCAAGGACTCTGGGGTATACGAAATCCCATGCAGGACTGTGACAATCTTACATCGGATTTACAGGTAAATCACTTCCCCAGAGATTAATAAATGAATATAACCATAGAATAAACTGGAATTGGTCACGTGTAATTTATAGCAGCAACTGCCAGTACAAGAGTCAAATGATGGAATTGGCCTTAATAAAAGAGAGGCAGGTAATGAACATCTCAAAAGGAGCATGGATTTCAGATACGATCGACAAGGTTTTCATTCAACCAACACTTAAGAAGATTAAAGGAAGATATCAGCGGGGGTAACCTAAATTGGCTTGCCTGTGGATGGACCCCTTGTATAAATACCACCTTTTCTGTAAACTTTTCTCATTCATCTACTTGAAAAGGGAGACAGCAGTCTCTGAAATATAGTACTTTTTTCTCTATATTTTGGTGTTTTTATGGGCTCCTTTTATTAGATGGAATTCTGTTGTTACAGAACATTTTTACCAGTCATATGTATATATATATATATATATATATATATATATATATATATCTATAGATATATATATATATATATATATCATATATATATAATATACATCGTTAGATCAAGATTTTCCCTTGCAGGAATTTCCTTGACTTAAAAAACAAAAATATTGCGTCATTCTGGATACACACTAGAACATTTTTTTTTTTTTTTTTTTTATAAAATGAAACGCCATGTATGTCCATTCACTTTTCTATGTACAATGAAGATATTCTGCGGCCGTCGTCCAACCCATTGCCAGCGTTTCTGACCAATTGTCCATATTTATGAATGAAGAGCGATGGTATTTTTATCCTGCTATTACTGTATGATAAAAGCACCCTAGTTATGAGCCTATGCATAAAGAATCATATACTGTAATGTATTATTCACTAATCTCGTATAAAATCTAACAGCAACATTTCTATTATTCTCGATATCAAAAATGAAAATTCATCAGCAATATGTTTTTTGGCGGCGATCGGTTTAGTCGATCAGTGATTGAGTTTAAACTATAAATTTTTCATGTTATACACGCGTCCTTAACTCTCTCTCTCTCTCTCTCTCTCTCTCTCTCCTCTCTCTCTCTAGGGGAATGAAAAATAAAAAGTCTTATTTCTCGGAGCTAGGATTTAAATCATCGTCAAATCAAACTGTATTACTGCGCTTGAATTTTTAATATTGTTTATCTCCGTTCAGGAAACTTCGAAACTTCTTCAGGCCTAATTAGAAACAATGTAGTTCTTTATTATTTTAGGGACCAGTCTGCTTCATATCCCTTTAATTTTCATATCCAGTCATATTCCTGTGATGTAAAGAATTTGTCTTCGCCTTTGCTTTGATATGTAAATAAATTACGTTCTTTTCCTAAAAAAACTATTCCAGTTAGAACAGAGAAATGACCTACCGTCAATAAAGAAGCGCAGAATTAAACAGCATGATGCAATATCGCATAATGAGAAACGTAGTAAAAGGACACAAAATCAACTCTTTATCAAGGACCATTTTGTCATTTGTCTGTTTGGGCTGGAAAGCTCCTCTTTTGCGTTACCATTCATAACGCAAAAATATTTTCCTCCTCTACTACAAGGCGAGATAAGTAGTGACGCTAAATCATCAAATATCGCTGTATTTCTGCCACCTTTGTAGAAAGGGCTCTACATTTGACTACATGGAAATCTGGTTTGTTGATGCCACCTAGGGGCTAGTTTTATTCTCTGTACGTTCTTTACATTTTTCGTAAGATTAAAATCCTTTTTGGACTTTATAATGGAAATATTTGAAGATTAAAACCATCAAGCTTTGAAGTACGATTGAAATGAAGGTTCTGCTAACACAGGTTGCATGATTGCGAAATGTTCCTTTATTTTTTATTATTTTTAGCCTATGACGTCTCCTAGCGAATATACTGTACCTAATACCCAAAAGAAATTAATTTGTACAACGGTAGTAAACACTAGGAGCCTTCATTCGTTTCATTTATACCAAACATGAGTTGTCCTCAGACTCACTGATCTACCTCTCTGTATCATCTCTCTTAACTCGATGTGATGCTATAATTATAACTTATAATCAGCCAATCAATCAATCAATCATTTGATCACTTAATTAGAACGACAAGAGTGGCAGGGCTGCCGATGAAGCAGCCGAGGAAAATTCCTGACACTTTTAGACGTTTCATAGTTGTTGTTGTTATTTTTGCTGTCGTCCCTCGTCTTCCCTTTACTTATTTATTCATTTATTTATTTATTTTATTTTATTTTTTTATTTTCTTTTATTCCGTTTAGTTTTGTCTGTCTTTTCACTACGTATCTTAGTGATGGAAATAAGTCAAAACATAATTTTACTGACGAGCGTATAAATCAGTCATTCGAGGTCATTCTACCTGTGAAAGAATTTCATGGTCTATGCCTTATCCCGTAAAATCTTTTCTTATCATGTATGATAATAATAATAATAATAATAATAATAATAATTAATAATAATAATAATAATAATAATAATAATAATAATAATAATAATAATAATGAACCAAACGAAAACTCCTTTCAGTTTTCTTCGGAAGATTGAAAAGGAAACCCACAAAATCACTTTGTAACTTGTTTACTTCTAAGTATTTACATTTAGTTTTACTACACACTCAAGTACTTTCAGGCCCTATCTGTGGCCCATTTTCAAGAGATGTTTGGGATGTTAGCCTGGGTCAAGGGGCCCCCCAGCAGTCTTCTGGAAACTTCCTTTCTCGTTGGACTGTCATTTATTTGTGATGGCTGTTCTGGTTTCCTTGAGAGTTGCCAATCCCTCTTGTCGCTCTGATATCCTGAGCTGATAGTCATGGGATTAACCCTTGTGGTAAGGGTGTGGTCACCACCAAAAGTCTGTTGGGCAGGAAACCTAATCTCCAGGTCAGCAGGGTCAATCTTAGCTTCTTTTAATATCATAGCTCTGCTTATGGGATCTTCTGAGGTAAAACCTTTGTTTCCTTCTATTACTTTACACCTTCTACTACCCTCCTATGACTAATTTTGTTGCTTTTGTATATAAGCCTACTGTTTTCGAAATCCATCCTATGGTCATTTTCCTAACAATGCCTAGCTATAGCACTCCCCTGAGAGTTAAGTTGTACTGCCCTTCTATGTTCTTGGACTCTAGTCCTTATTCCCCTACCTGATTCCCCGACATATCTGTCTCCACAATTGTTGCAATTGATTATGTATACCCCCGCTACTTCATCTGTATTACTGTCTTCCCCTTCCAATTTATTTTTACATACAACTTAACTCTCAGGGAAGTGCTATAGCTAGGCATTGTTGGGAAAATGACCATAGGATGGATTTCGAAAACAGTAGGCTTCGAAAACAGAAGACTCCTGGGCCTTGTCCCAGGCTAACATCCCAAACATCTCTTGAAAATGGGCCACAGATAGGGCCTGAAGTACTCGAGTGTGTAGTAAAACTAAATGCAAATACTTAGAAGTAAACAAGTTACAAAGTGATTTTGTGTGTTTCTTTTTCAATAATAATAATAATAATAACTACGGGAGAAGACTGCCGATATGAAGACCCTGAAGGAGGAACATCACCGCCTGCGAGAAGAATGGGCGGAAATACGTGCTGAAGCTGTCCGCCCCGATCCTTATGACAATACCAGACACGACACCCCTGCAAGAGACCACCACCACCAATAATAATAATAATAATAATAATAATAATAATAATAATAATAATAATAATAATAATGATGATGATGATGATGATGATAAACTAAGGAACCTCCCTAACGAGGCTATGATATTGACAATTAAAAATCACAGTAGTGTTAAAAAATATTTTTTTGTACAGTGCTAAAAATTACTAGGAGAGGCTTTCGGATACTGCTCCGTATTCCTCTTCAGTCCTACTGATGGTAAAACAATGGAGGGAGCGTTACGACAGCGCAAAAAACTGGTTCAAGGTAACCCCGTTCGGTTGTTTCTGTTGGAGAGACGGCTGGAACGGCGAAGTGGTCGTTCAGGTGATTCCAGCTCAGCAGACACTCCATCGGTGCCATGACTTTCAGCTATAGCAACGTCAGTCATCTGGGATGACTGACGTTGCACTGTACAAAAATATATTTTTAACTGTACGATGGTTTTTAATTGTCAATAATAATAATAGATTTAATGTTACTGAAAGTATAAAAGATATCGTAAACAATGACAAGAAATCCGTTCACGCCTTATAGAGCAATTTCATAAAATTATATCAAGAGTGAACTTTGTAACGTAAAGGAAAATATGCCACCGTCTAATTTTCAACAACTCTAGAAACTCTCTTGTTCCACAAACCAGGTTTTTTAAAATGTAGTTCAGCATTACCAGTATAACATATTTCATGTGAATGTGCAAACTTCAACCAACTACGAATGTAAAGTTTTGGAAACAAATCGCTTACAGAGATTTTTCAAGATCTCAAACATTTTCGTCTTAAACAGTCATAAAAATGTTGAAGAAGTGCAAATAACCAATTAAATATTAACTTTTATTTTCGAAAACAAACTTTTCCTGGAAGCCACATGAGAACTTGAGATTATCAAAAGTTCAGTGATTTGGTAAAAGAGAAGCTGTATGAGATGAAGGTCATCTTAATGTGTTAATTACAATGATTAAATTTCTATTGCTTGAATGTAACATTACGCTCTGGATATTATATACTCCTAAAGTATTTAATTTCATACCGGAAAATGACGAAGGAAAAGAATGCCTAATTCCATTTAGCAATATG
The DNA here is from genome assembly GCF_015104395.2 of Macrobrachium nipponense. Classification (NCBI taxonomy): domain Eukaryota; kingdom Metazoa; phylum Arthropoda; class Malacostraca; order Decapoda; family Palaemonidae; genus Macrobrachium; species Macrobrachium nipponense. The sequence continues at coordinate 44,229,854 of NC_087207.1, forward strand.
CCAAAAATATTAGAAAACATTCATGGGCGAAGTCTTGACATGAGAGTCTTTGTGCAGCAGACTGCATCTCTATCTCATTGCACAGTGTAATTGTCGTTTTTCTTACTAGTCTGCTAATAAAATACTCATTACGGAGGAATTACTGAAAACGCCAATTATTAACTTTAGGCGTGCAATTTTCTTTAAACAATTCCCCTAATTTACATAAAAGTAATTGAGAAGGTATCTTAATGACGTTTCATTGCTGGCCCTTAGGGGAAAAATTAAAGCATAATTAACTCAAACTTACCAGGTGTTATTCTCGTATATCCGGCAAAAGAGGTGACGTTGATGACCTCCTCATTAATCAAAGAAAAAAAAAAGCCTTAGTTTTGTAACAGTGAACTGGAATCTCGAGAATTAAAGAAATGTTGCATCAGTAAAAATGAAGACGAGAAGATTATCCAAAGGAGATAAACAATAATCTTAAAAAGAGAAGAGAGACATCACACCCTGTTTTTATAACCGCTGGTAAAACGAAAAGCAAAATTTCGAAGAACTTCTGAAATTCCTTAGACTTTCCAGCCTCCGCTCGAATATGCAGTTATACCAGGGCCCTTATATCAGACAATATTCTAGACAGGAGAGATGAACTTAAGGAAACTGTTGTGGCAGTTATGGTTAAGAACGAACAGAGTGACGGGGCCAAAGTTTTAGGGAACTTGATGGCGGAAACACTGTGGCAGAGGCAAGGATGAAATAGGACCTTGCCTCTGAAGGAGAAACAAATACCATTGGATACGAAGAAAGAAAAATGAATAAGGAACATGGAGAGAGAGAGAGAGAGAGAGAGAGAGAGAGAGAGAGAGAGAGAGAAGAGAGAGAGAATTGTCTTTGCAACAAAACAGGATGGTGATGACTACGTAAGCCCAACGGAACGGAAACTTATTGTTGTCGTCATAAAATATTAAGCTCAAAAGATTATCTAAAAAATAAGGAGAAAAAAACAGTTAAGCTAATCATAAAAGGTAATGCAAATTAAGTCCTTAAAAGTGAACGAAACTAAAATCATGAAAACGAATGCTATCCTTTTACTTTCTACGTTTGTCTCACAGTGGCAGAGCAGATAGTTGTTGTCTTCGCCTCGGTTTCGAAGTCATTAAATTATACGTAGGTTTTTTCATTTTTTTTTTATTTAGTTCGGAATTCAAAGCCTCAAAATGAAAGGTAAATAAAGCTATATGAAAAAGAAATAAGATAAAGTGAGATCATAGGATGTGAGAAAAGGAAGTGAATTTTGGATACTGGTTTATAAACATTTGTTTAATTAGTCAGAAATCCACTAAATTCTAACGAGTATTCAGAGAAGAAAATAAACAAGTAAAAAATGTTTCTTCGACACAATCGAGTATTCTGTCTGATGGTGACCTAAGCCACGGCCCATGAAACTCAGTCTGGTGGTGGCCTATGCTGTTGGTACCTATAGAACTGCTAAAAGTACCATTAAGGCTAATTAACCTTAGATCAAAATAAAAAGTACTGAGGTTACAGGTCTGCAATTTGGTAAGTATGATGACTAGAGGGCGCATGATCAACACACCAATTTGCAGCCCTGTAACCTCAGTAGTTTTTAAAATCTGAGGGCGGACGGACAGACAAAGCCGGCATAATATTTTTTTTCTACAAGAAATTAAAATCGCGGTAAGATGGTATCAAATCTCTTAAGAAGGAATCGAGCTACCTCATCCCCAGATCACTGATAACTGCAGACGCTGTGAATTACTAACCAAGAAGAATAAATTTATAGAGGCGTTTTAATTTTTTTCCAGCTTTTCAGATAGATATATATATATATATATATATATATATCTATATATATATATATGCATATATATATATATATATAATATATATATATATATCTATATATAGGTATATATATATTATATATATGATATATATATATATATATATATATATATATAGGTACTTGTAATAGCCACAATGCCCTCTTAGCTTCTCAAATTCTTTGCTCTTTTTTTTTGACCATTAGATTCTATACACACACACACACACACACACACACACACACACACACACATATATATATATATATATATATATATATATATATATAGAATATATATATATATATATATATATATATATATTATAGAATTGGTGAGATAATGGAACTGAACCAACATTTTCATGTACAAAGCCGCTCACATATTGCAATAGAATATAAACTTATAAAGAACGGATTCTAATATTACATAAAATGGAAAGTCCTGAGCTTTAAGTTTCCTAATTTATTGTTTGTTTCCTGAGTGGATGTGTCTGAATAGATGAAGGTTGATGCTAAATACGAGAATTTTCCTGTTCATGAAAGAGAAAATAGTTGTGAAGATTTGAAAGAAATTACTTGAAATTAGTTTTTAAAAGCTACATGAATATTTTTTGTATTTGTTTTTTTAACACTTTTTTTTTAAATAACCAACCTTTTTTTATAACGGATAGTAAATTAGACTTTTTTTTAAGTTAATGAACTTGAAATATCCGAGTAGTCCGTTCTACATTCATTAACCTCATTTACGATATAGTTGTTTAACAAGAGCCGGTTTTTATATAAATTTTCTTTTTCATACCAAAAGCAAAAAAATATTCACAATATTTCATGATAGATTCAGTTCAGATAAGTAAGTATACAAACACGTATTATATATATTATATATATATATATAATATAATATTATTATACATATATATATATAAATTATAGTATATTATTATATATATATATATATATATATATATATATATATATATATATATATGTATAATATTATTATGCATATATATACACCGCAACAGAGATATTTATGGAAAATAATAAAGCAGCAATATTATCGTTATGGAGAGCGCCTCTCCTGAATTTATTCTGGAGAATCAGGTGATCAAAATGACTTTGGCAGAGAAACTCAATCATAGAGTCCTTTTAAACTATCTGGGGCTTCTGTGCTTATGTGATCCAAGTGGAATGATTCTTAATATTCGATAATACAAATAGATATCCAACCCAAAGAAGATGAGAAAATCTCCTTTCACCAATTTTGTGTTCACCTTATAGGAATATATAACTACCATAGTGTTCATCTCATTAATATTGACAATTAATATAATGTGGATTACATCGTGTTGAATTATTTTTACTTTTACATTACAAAAACGTGTAGTAGTATTCTAGTAATATATATATGACTTTTACGATTGACAATCGAATGCTCTGTTAGAATCGTTTCTTCCTGTTACCGAAAAACAATTTTCTCTGACTTGCAGATTTTGTCAGTTAGACAATATCAACACTTCAAATTCGCTACAGACCCCTCACTTGATGTGAACCGCAATGGGACACACTGAGACTAAAACCCAAAGGGGATTTGGAGCTATTCTTGGGTCTTGTTGGGGAAAAGATTAGTTTAATAATTCTCCTGGAAGTCACTTGTTCGGCCGAGTCTTAAAATGCTGTGAATATTGGCACCAAATAGAAATAGAGACCGTGAACAGCTAGTTACAAACAGTTAGATGTTAAATGTAAATGAATGCAAAATGAAGGCATATTAGAGTTTATCTGTTCATATAAAAAAAAAAAACAATGGAAGTAAACTTTCTATAAATCTCCCCGAGCTAACCAAGGGAACTTGTTGGTCGTCCGTGAACGAAAACTTTTTATTTTTCACTCCAGACTCGTCCTCTTCTTTCGGAACAAACTTTCATTCCCTTGCATGATATTAATGTTTACATTTACATATTTACATGATGCTGGCTTCATCTGCTCATAAACTGAAGTAAGAAATTCTCTGAGCACCTTGGGAGATTTTCATCTTAACGTCAATCTCGTGTCCGTATGCGAGGATGTTTCCGTCAGGAGCAAGGCCTATACAAAGAGGTCAGACGGACAGAACTGTCATCTGCGCTCCTCTCTCTCGCTGTGACGTCACGCCGGCCACACCCGGTTATTCACTGGTGGGCCGCGGCATTGTATATTCAGACATTATTGTTATTTCTCTTTGAGTAATTCTTGATCTTGACTACTTAATCTGATATTTTCGTTATCAGAAAATTACGAAAATGCCTAAACAATTTAATTGATAAAATAATATAACTGTAGCCTTAGTACATCAGTGTGAATTGAGAAGCAAGTATTGAAGGAAACACGGTTGTAGTTGTAACTTTTATTAATGAAAATAATTTCTACACACTTGAATACAAGCAGAAATGACCTTCATTTATTTTACAACAATTCCTTGATTAAAGGCCTTAAAATGTTTAAAGTATTTATACACAGATCTAAATATTTAACTTTAATTTTTTTCTTGTGTCTCCCGGATCATATTCAATTTTCATCTTTCTCTTCTTCGTTTTAATGGTATTATTTAGGTGCCTTAGTTTAAAATATATAGAGATCTTTGCGAAGAATTCAATAATCTCTTCAGGGACCTTTACTCCTGATCGTTGCATTTCAGAAACAAGAGTTTTTCTGCATGCTTTCCCTTCTAAAAGTGATGAACCGTGAATTGTGTTGAAGACTTCTCGTAGGACACTTAATTGAGAAGAAAATTCTTCTGATGGCATATGCAGCTCACCTCTGTTTACCACTTCAGTCCACGATTCATTTGCATTTTTACACTTTCGTCTTTTTTCCTAATTGTGGATCGTCTTTTTTCCTAATTGTGAATATTTTGTAGAAAACGTTTTTTTTTTTTTTTTTACAATATAACCACCTATATATTTAAGAGCTTCATCTTCAATTACAGTGGCAGCCGTTTTTTCGTTTTCTTCATCCATAATCTGATTGTTTATAATCTGTGGGGCTATCAAAATCTAAATCTTTAAACAACGAGCTAGTCAAGTATATTTCTAATGCCAATTCTCTATCTTCACTGTATTTGGAATTGCATGCAGACTCATTTGTCAACATGTCATAATTGTTGCTCTTTGCAATGATGTTTGTTTTTTCACTAACTATTTTTACATCTTTTCCCAGAATCAATGACCTAAGCCTAAACTTGAATTCAACATTAGGGTGATCGTATGTGCCCTTCATTTCCCTTATGCAACCGAACAGATGCTCTAGGCAGTCTTGATTCAACTTATGCGTCATGATGTAATCTACATTAAAGACATCTTTAACCATATTAGAGAGACCAATAACCGACTTGCTAGAAAGAATTATGCCTTTTTGAATTTTGTACAGACATCTCGTTTTTTGTGATTTTACTTTTAAAAAAGTCATTACCTTTATGACCTTTTCCAAAGTATTTATTTGAAATTCTTTATTAATCCCAAAACCATTTCTCGTTGGTATATCGCCATACATGTTGTTTGAATTCATCATATCAAACCAGTCATTTATCAATGAGATAAAATCAGAGGTAGCTTGCCAGTTATTGGATTCCAACAGACCTTTAATGCACTTGCACAAGATGACGATAATAATTGTACAGCACACTTGACGCGCTGCCTGTGCTGTCCATTAACAGATAGATGGAGTTCATTAATTTTCTAGGCCAGCCCATATTCTGTGATAGATTTTGCCAATATTTCACGGATGCTTATGTCAGAAATGAAATCACTGCCTAAATAAAAGCCTGAATCAATTAAATTAGTTCTGACTAATTTTATCAAATGGGGAACGTCGGCAAAAACGTATATCTCCCTGTCAGCACTTGGGTTCTTGAAGGAAATCCTATTGACAGGAGGATTAATGCCAAATTCTTTCCACATGCGAAGATTAGCTGATCCCATGTCAGAAACAATAGCAACAATGGGATAACACCGTCTCTGCTTCTTCTTGTTATTTTTCTGTTGAAGGATATGGATTAGCTCTACGAAGGAACCACAACATCTGACGGAAGCAAAGGGCCTTATCTACTTTAAACCAACTATCTGAGTCTCTCTCTCTCTCTCTCTCTCTCTCTCTCTCTCTCTCTCTCTCTCTCTCAGCATATACTTACACGATGTCATACGTCTCCTTGCTTTCATCTTCAGAAGTGTAAGTTTCTAAACTGGGGTTTATTCTGTCCAAGCCTCCTCTGCCTCGCTGTTTTCTCTTATTAAGTTTCTCGATACTTGTGCTGCGTGATTTGTTCGTTCTTAACCATAACTGTCAAGGCAAATTTCTGTAACTTCTCCTTTTCTGTTCAATATAAGGTCCAATATGCGATCCGAGCTGTCACTGCCTGGTCGAGCTGAGTCATAGTCAGTTCGTTGCGGGATTTTCTTTGGAAGAATTTTAGCTGTTCGTTGTTTTCGATTTTCCTTCACGTTATGAAAACATTGGGCGTCATTGCATAATAATCCTCAGTGAAATACATTGTGCATTTGCTGAATTATTTTTTTTAGTATTTATGTGTCATTTCCGTTCAGTTACAAAATGTTACATATAACATTTTGAGCATTAAAATCCCCAACTTCCCACTTTCCTCTGAATGCACGAATGAATATACTGCCAGAGAGTGTGAGACAGTGAGAAATGATGAGAAATGACCCTTATTTATTTAATCTTTTTTAGAAATGGAAAGTCCGTAACGAAACTCTAACTGCTGTACACGAAACTTACAAGAAGTATGTTAGTGATTTATCTGAATAAAATAAAACTTATAAAAGTTGATACAGTTATTAAGCAACATTACCAAACAATCACCACTGAAAGAATCTAAACATGAATTATACTAAAACAAACGATATTAGTAAAGAAAACAATTCACATCAGTATTTAAGCACCGAGTTATTCAGTCCTTACGATTTTCTTATCGACACAGACTTATATCTACGGGTATTACAAATTCATTCTTCATCTATTGATTTATATTCTCTACTTTCTTGGCAACGTAGCAGTGGCGTGAACAATAATGGCAAATGATGATTTTTCTGGTTCATATTAAAAAACATCAAAACATCCTTCTGTCAACAGCGTGTCAGATTCCATTTCTTTTCTGCTGGTTTTTACACGTTTTTATTTTTATTATGCTGCTTGCATATTTGCATTTCGTTTATGTTGATTGGCTATGTATTCTCTTATTGTATTCAATAGCTGCGGCTTATTTCATTATGTTGGTAGGCTATGTTGTATGTTTTATTTATGCTAGTTAACTAAAGTTTTAAATGTTGCTTTGATATGTGCTTTTATCTATGTTGGTTGGGTATACAAACTTTTATCACCGGAATTTTTCAACTGGAAAATAAATGTTATTTGATCTACATATATAAAAAAATATCCCATATTTTCATGATGCAAATGTAGTGCGTTTTTGTAAGGTCGTGTTCGAGTTATGTTCGCTTACCTGCTTCTTGTTTCTTGATGATTCGTTCTGCAGTCTGGTTCTATGTTTAACTTTATGCTTCTTCATTATGTTAGTTCTGGATTAGTAATCTTAATCGGCTTAATCTCTCAGGAGAAGTTGGAATGAGACGAACGGCAGAGTTTCTTTCTTTACTGTGCAAAGAATTAGAGTTACAACTACAAAGCTTATAATTCTCTTTTTGGACCCTGGCAATATTTCTACTTCTTTTTTGAACGACGGCTGCCGGTCCTCTCTAGCTTCTTCTGTCGTTCTCCAATTCAGCCACCCTCGGTTCGAATTCGGCACCACCTCCTTAGGCGGTGTAGGAACTGGTTCTCCGCCCGACTGGATTCTTGATTCGTGGAGCGGTCTTCCCTTATCTTGTCCCCATCCCTTTTAAGGTGGGGTTAACATGTTAATTCATCCTTTTCCAGGCGGAGTCAATAATTTAACATGTAATAACCTCCTCCTGGAGGCTGAGCTGCGTTCTCGATGGAAGCTGAGTAAGTTTGGTACGTGGTCACAGGTCAAAGATTTTATGACGGTCTTAAGAATTTAATTGCGATGGTGTTATGGTTCAACTTCCTGTGACTAAGGTTTTGTTGATCAAATTCTGGCTCACACACCAAAGCTCACTTCTATCTCTCTCTTCCTCTTTCTCTTTCTCTTTCTCGTTATTTTCACTGTACATACTCTGATTATTCTCTCTCCTTCTCTTCCTCTTTCTCTTTCTCATTATTTTCACTGTACTTTGATTACTTTCTCTCTCTATGTTTTTACGCTACCCTATCTACTATTATTTCTTATAGCTGTAATTACATAAATAAAACGTGAAACATAGTTAAAATCCAGTATTTACTCAAGATCATGAGTTTAATGAAAATATTCGTACAAAAAGGTTGCATGTTCCAAAAAGTCTGCATTAATGCGAAATGGGAGTTTAAATTCTCCAACAACATCAATGATGTACAGAGGGCCAACGAAGAATTGGCGTAGTTTCTTAATTCATTGTTCGTTATGGAAATATTGCCATATGCAGGTGCCAGATTATTTACTTAACAATAAATAACATTTCCTTTCAAAGGTGATATACTTGAAATAAATTACATTAGAATTCAGTAGTCTTATTCAACGTGTTAAAGATAATTATTTTACAAAGTAAAGAAAATATATACCGATGGGTCCAAGATTTCTAATTTTATTCTCAACTCTAGCTTCGTGACAGCATACCAAAGGATTTTGAAGTTGGCTTTGCTGCCGCTCGAGTCTTGACTCAACATATCGTACTGCACTGGGGTGTTGTCATTTCGTCTCCTTCAGCCGATAAATAATACATCAAGGCGTTAACATTCCTTGAAAACGATGTTTAATTAAACTAATTTTGTCCTTTGATCAATAAAATAATTTGCATGACACATTTAGTTGGACTAAATTGGACTTCTGATTTTCCCACATGATTAGCCTAGGTTTATTTTCAGCATCATACTCTGTTGGATACTTAATATTAATGAATATTTAAATCGACAGTATATATATATATATATATATATATATATATATATATATATATATATATATATTAATCTGCTTTATCTGATTATTCCCGATTCTTGTTTTATTAGCCATGTTCGCCTTTCTTCTTATCCTTTTCATAATTGCTTAACACAATTAACTCAGACCTTATTCAGTCTTATTTTTTATCGAATTCCTTGCATATCATCCTGTTTCATTTGGACTCGTTGGAAAGCTGTGGGAGTCAAAACTGACGAACACATTAAGAAAGGCTTATATTAATTATAGCTTTCTTAGGTTGATCAAAATAGAAATTAATGCAAATTAGTTTCACATGTATACCTAGACCTACTACCATAAGCATATTATAAGTAGCTGAAAGGATATGAAATATGAAAGGTGACGTTCTCGTTTAAGTCTATTCCATATGTTTTTTTTGTTTTTTTCCAAGTAAAACCTACTGCTTTAATCAAGGGTTGCTCTTTGACGGCTACAGGGTGTAACACGAGTGTATGCACATATTTTGGGGAATGAAAGATAAAGTTTCTTTGAACAGACAATATTTTATAAACATCCATTTTAAGGCGTCCGTTGTCGGTGAGGGAAATTTAAAATAACCGTTATCATTAGTGATGCTTTCACTTGATACGAGTTAGACGGATCGAATAACCTGAGACGGAGAAGAGAGCGGAGGTGGCGTATAGGAGTGATGGAAGGATTAGGCCAATGTTAATAAAGTATCTCCCAATAAAATGTATTCTTTAGGTTTTGAAGAAAAAAAAAGCATGCATCATTGAAACTGTTTCCCTCCCTATCCGTGGTATTCACTGGCCACCGATAAAAACAAAACAAAAAGAGTAAGCCTAACTGAATCTCTCATCCATCAAAGATAAGTTTGCTTATTCATTAGACAACTGTAAAAGATTTCAAGTGTAGATTTAAAAATCTCTTCCTCTCCATCTAAAGTATTCATCAGACAATAGTCATATGCGTAGAGCTAGTCATGATTCCTGGTTCAGCAATGTCGTGACGAGGCACTAGAATTCAAAATTCACAAATGAATGTTGCTCAGCAACATTTACACTACTGTATTGTCTTGCTCTCTTATGGTGCTTCGAGGTGTTCCTCCTCTAGGCCCATGTTCTAAATTTTGCGGTTCTTCAAACAATTTGATTTTTCTATGTATGATTCTCTCCGGTTTATTAAGCTTTCTTGATATCTCTCCAATAGGAACTTGCACCGAATGCAGTGCAATAATTGTCTCTCGCTCATCGAGGGATGTTTCTTAGACCGATAAATGACACTTTGACATTAGATAGTTATCATGTTATAATATGTAACTACTGTCAAGGATATGGTCATTTTGAGTCCAAATGTAGAGTCAAGGCTTCTAATGGATCTCGGATATGTGGACGTTGTAACGGAACTGATCATGAGACAAGGCATTGTCAGTCTGAAAGTTTGAAATGTCATCATTGTGCGCGAATGAACCTCTCCGATAATGAACATGCTGTTTTTGACTGGAATTGTCCCATCGAATGTTGCTGAGAAGAAGCGAATTGCCCACAGACTGATCATGGATTCCAGTAATAGAAGAATAAAATGTGCCTTACTGAATGCGCAGTCAGTACGCAACAAGACAGCAGAATTAAGAGAATTAATCTGTGAACAAGGATAGATGTGTTCGCTATAACAGTAAACATGGCTAAGTGCTACTGATAATTTGAAAATTAATGAACTATTGCCGGACACTCATAAAACTTTTTCACACACCACGTAATTTTGGTCAGGGAGGTGGGGTTGGCATTGTCTTATCAAAACATTTACAAACGTTAGAATTAGGGTTTTTGTTGGATCATTTGTGAGTTTTGAGTATTTAGCCTTGGAGTTTAAGGCCTATAATGTACAGTTTTATTTTTAGTAGTATATCGTCCCTCTCAGCTAAGCAAGGCTACGTTTTTAGAAGACTTTTCTGTATTCTTGGATTGTTTTGAAAATGTGGGAAAAATGTAATGTGTATATATATGTGGAGATTTTAATATGTAGTTAGAGGACTTATAGCGATACAAATGTAAAGATGTTTATTGATATAATGAACAATATGAATTTTGTTAATAAGATGAATGTATTTACCTCTAGGTCAGATCATATTTTAGATGCTGTTGTTTTGTTTTATGGATGATAATTACTTTATGAATTTGATAGGTGGAGCCAGATTTTTCTATCTCTTTTTACACAAGCTTATTATGTTTGATATTTCAGTCTTATTACCAAGTAAACTTAGGACTAAAATAAACATTTAGGAACAAACGGTTATTAGACTCTACTGTACTAATAGATGTGGGTGTTACTGTTATTGAAGAAAAATATAATGAACCCTGTGGATGTACTGACTTAAATAGTAGCAGAAATATTTCTGTAGGTGAATGTGTGGTCTGTCTTGTTGCTTGTATTTTTCTGTATTTTCCAAAGAATATGATAAAATGTGCCCTGTGGTAGAGAAAGATATTATCATAAAAGGACAGCTCCATGGGTTCAATGCTGCAATTAGGGGAAGCTAGGAAAAAACGGAGGTTGGCAGAGTCACGTTGGCATAAGCATAAACAAAGAGAAATCGAATGTTATATGTGGAAGCTAGGAATGAGGTAAATAGATTATTAAGAGATGTAAAAAAGACATATTATAATGAAAAAGTAACTGAGGTTGGGTCCAATATCAAAAGGCTGTATTCTGTGTTCGATGAACTTTTAGGGAAAATTAAGAGGCATGTTTTACCAGACGGGAGGTCTGAGCTTGAATTGGCAAATGAATTTGCTGAATTCTTTGAGTCAAAGGTTGCTGTTTTACTTTGTAACTTCACAAACTGATTTTCTTGCCCCTATCCTTACTTTCCTGATTTTCCTTTCTCAAAGTTTTTTGCAGTTGAGGCCAATTTCATCGATGCTTACAAAACTTATGTTCATTAGTTCTGGCCGCGTCTTATTGCAGTAACGATCCTTTTCCAATTAAATGAGGTTCATCGAACGCCCCGAACATAGATAGGTTATTGCAATTGCAGCTTCGAATAGTCAACTTGAGTATTACTAAGAGCTTGGTCCCGTCCTCTGAAAAAGTTGCTATCATTAAACCATCATCAAGAATTGAAATCTTACAGACCAATTTCTAACTTGTCTTTTTTGTCAAAAATGATCGAGATTTCCGTTTTAGACCAACTCAGTCAGCACTTGAAAGTAATTGGAGCTATTCCTGAAGATCAGTCGGCTTATCGGAAATTCCATTCTACTGAAACAGCTCTTTGTGCCGTAATTAATGATTTGTTAGGTTTCTCTGATGACGGTAAATGTAGCTTGCTTATTCTCCTAGATCTTAGCGCTGCTTTTGATACAGGGGTGGCATGAAGTGTTAATATAGGATATGACTGCTAATTGGGATCGATGAGGATGCTCTTAAATGGTTAATAACTATTTATCGAATAGATCTTTCAAGGTGAAGGTTAAAGATAGATATTCTGAAAGTAGAAAGCTCACCATGGGTGTTCCACAAGGAAGCGTACTTGGCCCGGTTCTTTTTAGTATTTATACAATCGAGTTGTCTTGGATATTTAAATTACATGGCGTTCAATGTAAATTTTTTTGCTGATGACACCCAGTTCTATTTAATAGTGGATGACATTATTGAAGATCAAGCTGTTATTGATAGACTTATGGCAGATGTTTCGAAATGGATGCAAAAGAAAAAGCTGAAACTAAATGAAAATAAAACTGAATGTCTTCTAATTGGCACTAAATATAACTTAAGAAGGTTTGATAATGTTAACAGCATCTCCATCAATAAGGAAAATATTTTGTTAACTGATAAAGTCAGAGATCTCGGGGTTAGTAGTTGATGGTTCTTTGACATTTGATGAACATATTAACAATGTGGTTAGGACCGCAAATTATCATCTGAGGAATATCGCATCCATTAGAATATATCTTAACGAAGATGCCACTAAGCTGCTAATTAATAGTTTAGTAGTTAGTAGAGTAGACTATTGTAACTCGTTGTATTACAATTTACCTAATTATCGTCTTAAGAAACTTCAAATGATTTTGAATAGAGCTGCTAGACTAATTGTTGTATATCCCCGCGAGAACATATTACTCCAACCATTAATTAAATTACACTGTTACCAGTTCAAATCAAGGAGGGGTTATTTTAAACTGTTGCGTCTTAACATATCAGCTATTAACACGGGAGAGCCATTATATCTTAAAGGTTGCCTGAAAAGATACGTAGTAGGGCCTGGTGTTCATACACGCCTTTCCCGTGATGATTTCAGACTTGATGAGCCTCGTGCAACGACCACTCTTGGTACGAGAACTTTTAAGCACTGCACTCCTAGATTGTATAATCAACTTCCGGCATCAGTTAAGTGTGCTGAAAATATCCTTCAGTTCAAAAAGCTATCGAAAACCCATTTATTTTCACTCAGCTATAATACTGAGACAAATGCAAGTAACCCTCTTTACATTACATAGACTTTTAAATTTTTAACTATAATATAAGTGATTTGGAAATCCCGTCTGAACGCTTAATAGCGAAAGCAGGGATACTTGATAAACCGTCAGACATAGACATAGACATAGATTCCCGTGCACATAACATCAAAAGCAATAGAGTGAGGTCGCCTGGTTCACACTGTCAGGATGTTTTTTTTTTTTTTTTTTTTTTTTTTTTTTTTTTGCTTTAAATTTGATAGCATTTTGTGAGATTCCAATGTTTTCTGTAAAATTTAACAAATGGAAAAGTTCAACTACCTTCAACGTAATATTGAAATGATAATTTAAGGACTATGTTTATGCGATACTACTAGTGATAGGTGTCTCCTATCTATTTGGTAATGTATATCTATGATTGTGATATGACGTTTTTTATCACTTTGTTAGAGCATATTCTCCAAAAAAAACCTAAGTAAATAAATCACTGACCAGATCCACAAGTCATTTTGACGCAAAGGCCACTTGGTCTTTTAAATAGATCATGATCTCTCGTAAAGAACTTCTTCTTAGTAATTTTCATTTAGGTAATTAATGATGCATTGCCAAGCATACACTCATACACATACAGAGAGAGGGGGGGGGGGGGGGGGGGGGGAGGGACGGGGGAGAAGGGTGTCTGTTGGCGGAGGCTCAGATGTTCTTCTTAAAGTCTGGTTGCTATTATGTTTTAGCATAATTTTGAACTGCTTCCGCACTGTTGGTCATCCTTCGCTAGAGAATAACAGAAAGAAATAAAAAATGAACAACAGATGTGGACTCATAAAAAATACGAGGCCGATGTATCGTTTACGAAAACATTCTCCTCGTAAGCAGACAAGGTAAGCGGTGCTGCAGAGCTCCCAAAGTGCTTCACGAAGGAATTATTACTCAAGATCACGACCAGCTGAAGAAGACTTCATGTAAATGTGCAAATGCAAATAAACATTAATATCAGGTTAGAGAAAGCAAAGTGGAAAATTAACAGATTTGCTTCTTTGAACACCAAGTTGCTTCGAATGGTTTTTTTTTTTGGGGGGGATGCTATTAATCTTCCCGTTTGTTTTTGTTTCAACTTGTATACGTTTCTGCTTGTGTGATAATTGTCTTTTTGTCGGTCTGTTTTCAAAACCCTGCTGAGGAAGTATTACTTATTTCCAATACAGTCATTAATACAGCAACTCTCTCGGTTAACCTCTCTGACCTTGTTTGTGATTTATTGCCCCTCTATTCAAACGGCTAAACTCTGCGACTGCCTTGGAATGATTCAAATACAAAGGAACCTTCTTCGGTGCGTTATTTTCTTTTCCTCGTTGCTCTCATAACCATCCATTCTCCTTTTCCATTTGCTTTTCTTTACCTGGCGTTTGTCATCATCTGAAGGATGACAAGAATCATAACACGATGGGGCCAGTTCCTTTTCCTCTCCTTCCTTTACCTATTGCTGCATGAACCACCAACCCCTCGTGTGGTATTAATCTCCAATGGCTGATTTCCCTGAAAAATAAAAATTAATGACTTGTAAGAGATGTACACATCACACGAGTCATAATTCTGCCGTAAAAGAAGTGAAACTCATTTGTCAAACGTATAAGGATCTATGCTGGGGCGTTCAACACAGATAGCTACCGATTACGTTCTGATGTTGATACAGTATTGAAAGAAATGATACGTTCATTTCATCTACCTTCGTCTGAATAAGTGGGTAATGACGTCTTTGTTTCATACAGTAAAATCTTATATTTGGAAATGTATGATCACTTGTTTTACCTGTTGTCTTTGAAAAGGAGTGACGTTTGCGAATACAGTCGTTAGGGCGTAAGTGGTACTTTGGCGAATCACTATCACACTGCGCTCTATTTCATTTGGTATTAGCAGAATATTTATTTCAAGAGAATGAAGCTTCTCTGAGAAAAACCAATGGAACATGATTTTTTGTTATAGTGTCAACTGCTTTATGATGATAATGATCATGATAGCTTTATGAGTATTCATTATGAACGTACAATCTTAAGAGAGAGAGAGAGAGAAACTTTTACCGGCATGACAAGCTTCGACGGAACAGAATGGCTGATTTAAATTAAGTTATGGCGAGGGGGGCGAATATCCATTTTATTGCTTACCCATTACTGAGAAATAGGGATAAAAAGACTATGTAGAGAAGTAGTCTTCCTACTGATATCAGAATAGTTAACGATTATTCAGCGTAAAAATAAAAAAATATAAAAAAAATCTATATAAATCAGCTTTGGATCTGTTCTTTTTTCCTCATCTACATTATTCCGTTTCATTTTGACAAATGACATTCATGAAGAGGTAATCATGTAACAAAATTTTTGCGATATCATTTAGATATTTTTTGTATTTGATCTATTTTATATCAGACAATATTTGACCTCCGATAAATCTGGCGATGCGATGTATCTGAAGTAACAGCGAACGAAAACCAAATCACGAGTGTATTTAACGTTAGTAAGACGTCTGGCTGCAACAGTGTGGTATATTCCCACAAAAAGATGTGACAGAGAAGTTAATCGCTTCAGCTTTTAAAGTTAATTGATATAATGATTTGTATCTGACTTTTTCTCGTCTTTCGTTTTGCAGCCTCAGGAGTGTCTCTGATTCCGCAGCTTAATTAATGCTGGCTGACGATGCGGTCCCTTGTTCTATTAGTTGTTAGTAGATAAATAAGTAAAGGGAAACGGATTATATGAAGGCATTTTATACTTTACATGACAAGGGCGGAGTTCCTTCAAGTCAATGAAACACGAGACAACGAAAATAAAACCTAGTAATTACCTAGTATAAGGCCGCATTGAAAAGCTTTTGCTTAAAAGAACAGAAATAATAAAAATGGCCAAACGACCCCTCCACCCACGCTCCAAAAAAAGAAAATTATGCGTATCTCATTCGCCCTCAAGGAAATAACGTGATTTTAATATGACAGAATTCATTTGAAGCTGAAGAAGCGTTAGAACTGATTTTACTTATCAGGAAGTAAGAAACACGTCTCGTCTAAAACACTTTTTAGTAAGATA